>NW_024039270.1:312500-497386 GCF_016077235.1 Cyprinodon tularosa | reverse complement strand
TTTTTTTCCACTTAAGTAATTGTAAATTTGAGCATATTGACAGAAAACTTTTTATTTTTTTATTTTAAAAATGCAAATTTAAAAAAAAATAATTACAGCTCTAAATGTATTGCTCTGTCAGCTAAAGATCTGTTTTGGTCTCTATACTTTAATTAAATAAATCAATTCAAGCTAAAAATGTAAGAGGCTATACCTGATCTCTTTGTTATCAGAGATTTTCTTACCCAAATGCAGATTTTCAGAGATTTTCTTACCCAAATGCAAACCAGGGTTGCAGGGGGGGGTAAAACCCCCCCTGCAACCCTGGTTTGCATTTGTATAGCTCACAGCATGTTAAATTTACAATGTTAAACCTCCCCTAGAATTCCATGGGGGGGGGCCCATGGGGGGAACACTGCCTAAGAAATTCCACGTCAATTTCTGACAATTTACGGGATTTTTTCGTCGAAGCCTGCAAATTGCCGTAAACTGCCGCTAACCTGAAGTTCCACGACAATCTACAGTGCTGTATATTGACGAAAATCCCAGTTTTCATGCAGTGACACCCAAACACAGCAACAACAACTTGTAATGAATCACACATCAGTTCTTGGAATCCAGTAGGAAACGGCAGACAGGATCTGTACAAATGTATCAAGTTCCTAACTTCCTGTATTAGTGAACGTTCAGCTCAAAAACCAAATCCATGCCTTTAGATTTCAATAAATAAATGCATCCTGGTGACTAAACCTCAAACAGACTATATCACCGTAAATAATTCCAGTTAGATTAAAATGATTTGCACTCTGTGTTTGCTTGAGGCCACTCAGTCATCCTACCATTTATCTGTAATGACACACTTCTTGTAGACATAAAAAAAAAAAAAAACTGCCTCGAAGCATATTTTTTCTCTCTTCCAACACCTCCCACAAAAAAAACCCGGAACAGTTGTGAAATGGATGAGTGCAGCGATGTTAAGCAGAAAGAACAAGAAGGGCCAAAAATCCATCTGAAATTCATAATTCTTCAGTGTAGGAGGTGGCATGTTCAAATGAAGTGTTATTTATTTTTTCTTTTGCACACTTAAAGGGGAGAATTATGGGATAGCTCTGATACTTAATTTGATCTTGTAAAATGTTGTCAGCTCAAAGTGTCAAGTGAGAGAACATGCTAAAAGAGCTTATATTAATGGGGCCTGGATCCACCTTCTCTTTAACACTTTCTTCTGCAGGATAGAAACAGTAAATCTGACCTTTCAGAGACATGAACAAAGGCAGCCTGAAGCATCAGGAATAAGGTTGAAGCAGGAGCTCAGAGATATCCCTGCATGTCTTGGCTTTCCCAGCTTCCTAATTTGCATTCATAAATCCAGTTGGATTTATATGCCGCTAGTGACAAGAGGCTCCGAAAGCCGACACCACACAAAACTAAGACAACCAGGAGGGGAACTAATAAACATGTAGATGTACAACGTTAAAGAACAAGGCAGATAAAAGTGAGGATTTATGTCATCACTTGGTTCTGAATCCCCCTGCAGACAGCGATGAAAGCCCAGCTGTTAATGGAATAAAAACAGAAGTGTCGCAGCAGCAGTTACATAATTCTTCATCTGACTTCAAAGGTTTCGATCTTATTGCCACAAACAAGCTGAACCTTCGCTGGAAGGGAGAAAGTTCCTGCTGCTGCTGATGGGGCCAGATAAGCTGTATTTATCCTAAGGATATTACACGGTGTGAGTCTGGATTTCTGTTCATGCCCAGAGTTTCTCTATTTAAACCAATAAGAGTTAGAATCCATGAGGATTAACAAAGACCTCTATTTGATTTAGTTAAAAATTAATAATCCCCAACTTTTTTTGCTTTCCTGTTTTTGGGACTAAATAAAGACCTTAAAGATTCCTATTACTTTACACTAAGGGTAAATATGCAATAGATATGTGGAGGCATGTAAAAGAAAGGTATCAAATCAGACAGTCACTCTAGAAAAAAAAAAAAAAAAAAACCCTGGTTGAAATAGAATATATTTTTTGGCAACTTTAAGCAAAGTCTGCCTTACATTTAACTCATGATAAATCTGCCGTTTTTTGTTGATGTTATTAAGGTATCTGCTAAATATCTTTTAAGCTTTGCTCAATTTATTATAGATATTACCAGAAATCCAGGACTTTACTGGCCACCAAAATATCAGAGCCTGGGGCGCCAGATTTGAGGTTTCGGTCTAAAAACATCTATACAAAGCTTATTTAGATTCTGGTGACAATCTTCTCTTAGTTCTTTTTATTACAGGTTGTTTCTGAAGGAAATATTTTATAGACAAATAAAATGAAAACAAGATAATGATTTAAGTTGCCAAGAGGTGGTCTTGCAATGTAGAAGTAGGCCTCCTTGCCATTTGCACAAAACAAATTCAATATTCTGGTTCCTTGCTAGAAAGTTTGGAAGGGAAGCAAAGAGTGAAGCTCATGTCAATTATCCATATATTCTCACAAATCATTAGCAACTTGACTTAAGAGTCAATTATTTGAAATACAATTGCAACTAGAAAAAGCTGTTTCGTAGAAACAGCAAAGTGGGGATGCTTTTTTTTTGCTGAATGAAAAAAGCTGAAATTAACTGCATAACATATGAAAATGTGATAGGAAGTCATCAGAAACTTCAAACTGCAGAAAACAATTGAATCATCTGAAGATTGTGTAGGGTAGAATCATTTGGCAGTAAAATGGCAGAAACAAACTCATCTTAAAAGCAGCACAGCCAAACCATACATAATATCAAAAAATGTCTTTAATGTGGGCACTAGAAGAGTTTTAATATGTCTCCCAAGTTTCTAGAAAAATTTTTAAAGAAATTTTGAAGGGGGGCCACCTACTGCCCAGAAACATGTCAGGCGTGTTATGAATTAGCAGCAAACAGAAAAGCTTAATTCCTGTCCAGAAAAAGAGCAAAATTAAGCCAAAGTTCTCAGCATAGGCTGAAAAATATTAAATTAGCTGAATCAGAAAAGAAATTACAAAGAAGAACTTGCATCTTATCTGGTTGAAGAAAATATGAGTAGCTCAAGGATGGGAAGTAAAATGTTGAGGAAGATGGTATTGAATAAGTATCAAAATTTGGAAATTGTGGAAATGTCAAGACTTGGCACAACAAATTGAAATTATTTAAAATGTGTCGGTTGATCAGCATAAAGAAAACAGTGTCATCCTTAGAGGATTGAAAATATACAAACCTATGTGCAAGACTGACCATGAGAATCAGAGGAAGGACAGAGAGAGAAGCTTATAGAAAGAGAGCTAATACCACTTAAGGAGCTGAATTTATCAAAAAAATCTAACCTGCATGTTACGAGCCGCTGTGTTGATGACAGCACCGTTGGCAGGCTTAGGCTGCATGTTACGAGTTTAGCAGATGCTTTATTACAGTGTAAATCTTAGAACCTGATTAAGAAATATGCACTGAGGTGTGTGGTCAACAGGCCTTGGTAGTGTAATTTGAAGAAATTGGTTGAGTTTGGGTCATAGCTACGAGCCATATGTCACAATGAATGAGTGTATGTAAGGAAGAGGCTTTTATTTTGTAGGGTCACTGGAGTCTTATTTTGAAAGTCTATCATGGATGTGTGTCAAGGGAAGGGTCATGCCCAGCAGTGATATAGAATCCATTCCTAAATATGAAATCACTGGTTTTCCATGTTATTGGGTGAATAGATACTGTATTAGAGCGTAAATGGGAGACTTTTATTGTGAAATTCACTCTGGGGCATGTTTTGAAAACGTCCCTAGAGTCTAATAGAAACAAGCTGGTAGAGTTTGGGTCATAATGCTGAGCCATTTGCATCAATTAATATGCGAGTATAATATAGAGGCTTTTATTTTGTAGGGTCACTGGAGTCTTATTTTGAAAGTCTAGCATGGTTGTGTGTTGAGTAAAGGGTCAGACTCAGCAGTGATACTTGATGACTTTCCAATCGTTAAATCACTCTTTTCCCTTGTTATTAGGGCAGTAGGTAAAGTGGCAATGGGAGGCTTTTATTTTGAAATTTTCCATGGGGTGTGTTTTGAAAACCCCCTAGAGTCTCATTTTTAAAAAAAGTGGTTGAGTTTGGGTCATAATGTTTAGCCATATGCTGGGAAAAAAATATGAGTTTAATGTAGGGGCTTTTATTTTGAAGGGTCCCCGGAGTCTTATTTTGAAAGTCTATCAGGGTTGCGTGTGAAGGGAAGGGTCATGGCCAGTAGTCATATTGTATCCACTTCCTAATGTTAAATCAGTGTTGTCTCCCTCCATTAGATTAAAATGTGCTGTTTAAAGTGGCAGAGGTAAAATCCCTTTGAAGCTCGGTTACCTTGACAACGCTTAACGAGCCTGTCAGTGACAGAGAGAAAAGCGCTTCACTTTCGTTCCTTTCCTCTCAGGCTTTTTTGAATGGGAATATCAGCTCAGAACAAACGAGTGCTGAAGACAAACCGTAAATGGTATCTAAAAAATTCTTTCAGTCTAAGCGACAGCTATCCTTTGTCTCCAATTGGGAGAACGTTCATGGCTGTAGCTCATTCACAGCCTTAATGGGAAGGAGAAATATAAAGGTTTGTAAATCCTACTGGTCTCATTAAATAACATGGAGTTCCATGGTAGAACAGAACTCCCAAAAGCAAAACTTTCCCTCCGAACAAACGAGCGGCCAAAACCGTAAAAGGTATTCAAAAAATTCTTTCACCATTGGCGTCAGCCATCCTTCGGCTTCGACTGTGCCAACTTTCATGTTTCTACTAAAAATTATTTGGCCACGGTGACGATGTAAAAATTTGCATTTTCTGAGTTTGAGGATTTTTCTCAGAATCAGCGTTTTCCTTTGCCCGAACAAGTCACCTAAACAGCTAAACCATAAATGATATTGAAGATATTCCTTCAATGTGAGTGCAAGTAGGTTCTGAAGATGTTGTATACCAAGTTTCATGTTAGTACATCAAATAGTTAATAAATGGGAGCGATACGAAAATATGTATTGTTTTGGATTTTGTCTGTGATTTTTGGAAAATCTCTCATTGGATTTCTATTGGGGAAGTGTGGACTTCTTCATGGTCTGGGCCAAACTGTCGGAAAACCGTAAATGCCACATAAATTAGGGTTATATTTCCTGAATCCTGATAAAAATCCCTACGTTTTGATGTATAATTTATTTCAATTGAGTTAAAAATGAGGGACTGAGAACAATTTGTTCGGAAAAACCAGAACAGCTCAAAAGCTAGAGCACGCACTCTAGCAGTTGAAGAATTCCGTCCATAGACTTCCATTATAAATCTGAAAATCTTAAAATTTTCTTTTAAAGTTTGAAGCTTCACTGAAGCGAAACTGTAAAAGTTAGCAAAAACCTGAGTTAAACAGTAATAGCAGAAAGATACGGAAACATTTTAAAAGTTGAATGGTGTTTCTAGCTGAAAGTATGCTGAAGTAGTTAAAGGTCGAAGATGATAAAGTTTTATCTGAATTTTGCTGAAATCTAAGAATTCTACATGCATTTCAATGGGACAAAAAAAAAAACGCAGAAAAAGCAGAATATCGCGAAAACTACAAAAAATATCTTTACCAAAAGACATAGCACAATTCTCCTGAACAAGCTGAACGTTTTGATACCAAAATTGTTGAAATCGGTTGAAAACTGCGGGACTAGTTAGAGTCAGAAAAATTTGAAGTGAACAACAATAAGTGGGAATGCATAAGTGGGAATGCATAAGCATTCCCACTTATTGTCTTATTTCTCAGTTTGTTTATTGTCAGAAAGCCAGTAAGGAATTAATTGTAGTTGGGGATATAATCCTGCTCCCATGTCGTCGGGAAACACATTTATATATTAAAATATCCCTCATCTACATGAAAACAGTATAAAATAATAAGAAAAAACCCCAACAACATTTGTTCTAGCCACATACATCCATACTAAATCAACATGTTGACATTCTGCCTTTCGCAGGTCCACTTGTTTTTGTGTGTTGATACCCATTGGGATAAGTTAAACATCTGACAATTTTCCATCACTTTAACTACTGTGCTCCTATCTTCTGCTTTTTGTGAGATGGTACTACTTGTCAAAAAGCTTCTTGAATATGACAATGAGTTCAGTGGTTTTTAGTTGTCCTAAGTTGTTGGATCTCAGGCCAATAGATGCACTTTCAAATGCTGAAACTTTATGTTTTTTTGTGGCATAAAAAACTTAGTTAAGTTAAGAAAGTGAAAGGGTGTCTAACCAGGTACCACCATTTGTGCAAAATCTATTTTTTATAGATAATTAGTTAAAATATTTTGCAACTTTGGATTAAAATTTAAAAAATGTATTCAATATGTTTTTTAACCAACATAAGGCGCTGAAATTCTGATCAGATAACATGTAGCTGCCCTTGATTCTCTTTGCATATGCCTAGTTTTAAACACCTTAACATATGAAACTCTTGAAAATTATTGTGATGTGTGCGGTTCTGCACTATCACTGGCATGTCAGGTCTGCTATTAACAATAAATCTTTGCCAAAAGAAGTAAATGCTACTGCCTGGTTTGTCGTTTTGCTGGTAATTTTGTAGATGTTGGAGCAGCCCATTGAGGTTTGCAGTTTATACTGAAAAACAATGTTTCTTCTCTGTGTTTATTTTCAACCAGCAAGTATTTATTAAATCACATAGGTTTTCCAAATTCAATTACTGAGGCCCATATTGGTTGTCTTTTAACTGCAAGGTGATAGTTCAGATTAATGAAACAAGCCATTATCAGTTTGTAATAATTATGTCTGATAAAGGTGTATAGTTTAGTTTTTAGATTGTTTTCTTGAAATAAAAACTAAAGAAGTTGCTTCATATTAAATAACGAATACTGATGTTATATTATATTAAAGTTCCTGGTAAGGTAAATTAATCAAAGACATACTTTTAGGTCTTACTATCTACAACAAGATAAACTTTTAAAAAACACACAACAGAGACAAAAAGAAAGTCAGCCTGTTCCCAGTGAGACGAATCAGAGCAGAGAGTTGCTGCACTGTCATAAGCCAAAGTGAGAAGGAGGAGGGTTGACAGATGACACCAGCTAATTGGAAAACTAATGAGGTCCTGAAAAATAGTCTGGACTCTGCTGTTTGTTTGTGTGTGTGTGTCAAACAGAGACAGACAGAGAGATGAGGTCCAGTGAAAAGGACAGAGAGAGGTCAGCTTTACAAAGAGCAGATGCTCAAAATGATAAACACAAAGAAGAAATCAAATAATGACTTATGTCTTTGCCCAGTCTTGTTCTCTTCTTCTTTTTGAGAGATAATAAATTCAAGCCTGAGGCCATAATCATTTAGTAGAAGTTACAGAAAGGAAAAGGCAAAACCCTTCTGCTACTGAAGTGCAGTAAAGTCAAACACACACAGCAGATTAAAAAGTGTTAAATAATATGGTGTTAGTAGACTTTGTTCAAAGACAGTGTTAATTTAGCTCTTAATAGAGTTATATTATACAAATATAACTCTGAGGTGTTACATGTTAGTAGTTAAAATTGAGTAAAAAATGTTTTACATAATAAATCTGGAGATGTTAAAATGAAAAGAAATAACTCTTTAAATTAAAACTCCTATAGTGGATTTGACACCCAAAGAGTAAATTTACAGACTTCTCCAATGCTACTTACCAAACAAAGCTGAGGAAAACTTTACTCTCCAATTTGCTTTCATACAGACCCGTTTACCCAGCCTGGTAAATAATTTCTCTCAGATGGTTTAAATATTTTATTTGCTTTCTAACTCTATGGCATTTTTTGAGTCAAGATAGAGCGGTGTGATAAACATTTGCTACATTGTATTAGCTACATTGCTTTGGTGATAGCCTAATCATGTTTAGATAACTTGTAATCTTTGTAACTATAGTGTTGAACAAACGGTTTGTAGACAAATATTTTATGTATTTTATGGCTAAACTCATCAACATCGATACAACTTAAAGAATGATTTGGGAAATGTTATTGTGAACACATGGAGCTGCGTGAATCCCCATCTATCAGAAGACTGTCTCCCTTAACCTTCCTATGGTGTTAGGGTCCCTACGGACCCGTTTTGAGTTTTAGCATGCATAAAAGTACATCATACATTTGTTTTTTGCATTGAAACTTTTTGACTTTGTCAAGGACTTCCATTTTAACAAAGTAAAATCAAATTTAATTTTTTTACTAAATTATAAAGTGCTCTGGTGAAAAAAATTACTTTTGTGGTGTTCGGGTCATTTTTGACCCGGTTAAAATTGTTGATTATAAAACAATAAAAAATGCCTAAAATGTAATCATGAACACACAATCAACCAACAGGATCTTCCTTCAACCACTTCAGCTTAATTTAGGGCCTTTTGTCTTTGCCTTTTTGTGAAAACAAACAAAGGGAGACATGTCCAGGCTTGTCAAGCCATTTGAGTGTAGAGGTGGTGACTTGAAGAGTACACATCGCCAATTCACAGGATGCAACAATGAGGAGAAGATTCACTGTAAATAAAGCTTTGGATCACATCTTTGCTGCAAATGAGGCAGAGGACACAGGATTTTAGCGATGGAGAAGAGCAGGCCTCTGAGAACGGGCAACAATGTCTCTTTGGACGTTTCAGATGATCTCAAGAGTCCTCAGATTTGACAATCGATACACCAGAGCAAAATCTGACAAGCTTGCTCCCATCAGGGATGTTTGGGAGAGATGGGTGCAACTCCTTCCACTTATGTTCAACCCAGGGCCAGAGGTGACAGTGGATGAACGTTTTCTCCCTTTTTGAGGAAAATGCCCGTTCCGGCAATATATGCCCAGCAAGCCAGGCAAATATGGCATAAAAATCTGGGCAGCCTGTGATGCTAAAACAAGCTATGAGTGGAACCTACAGATTTACACAGGGAAATCTGCAAGATGCATCCCTGAAAAAACAAGGAAAACGGGTAGTCCTCGATTTGACTACTGGACTGCAGGGTCACAAAATCACTTGTGACAATTTTTTTACATGCTATGACCTTGGACAAGAACTTCTCAGGAGGAAACTCACCATGGTGGGCACCATAAAAAAAAATAAACCTGAGCTGCCCGCTGAAATGTGGCTGGTGAAGGACAGGAGGAGTGGACAATCTGGACAAGTTGACTGCCACCTACAATTGCCAGCGAATGACCAGGAGGTGGCCAATGGTTGTGTTTTACAACATCCTCAATGTGTCTGCATACAATGCATTTGTGTTATGGACCCATATTCACCAAGGGTGGAATTCAACCCAAAACACTAAGTGGAGAATGTTTCTTGAGGAGCTCATGAATTCCCTTGTCAAGCCGCACATTGAACAATGGGAACGGGTGCCCCGAGACCCAGCTACTGCAGACTTGGTCAGACAGCTGCAGTGGTCACCAAATACGCCATCCACATCCAAAGCAAACAAGAAGAGCATCATCACCTTCCCCCTCTGCAGCCAGCCCTGCCTCAAGCACTCCATCCACAGCCACAATGCCAGTGAGACCACCTCGCTCAAAAAGAAAGAGGTGTCAGGTCTGCCCTAGCAAAATGGACAGAAAAACCTACATAGTGTGCTTCACCTGCAACAAATATATCTGCAAAGAACACACCAAAAGTGTAAATATACACAAATATAAATATTGTATTCAAGTTCTATTGTGTGGGGAAAAAAAGACTTGTTTTTGCCCTTGTCTTGAAGTAAATATATACGGGTCAAAAATGACCCGAAACACCATAGATGTTACTATATTTGATAATATTAAAATTAAAATCTTTTTTTTTTTGTTGAACATTTATGAAATGTGTTTTAATATCTCTCAGTTGCACTCAGGTAACAGAACAACTGATTATTTTGTTGCCTTCTTCTCTTAAGGTTCATTTGACCACTTTTTAGACATTGAAAACGAGGGGTATGCTGCTAAAACAAAGGCCCAGGGGGCCACAAAAAAATATTAAAACCAATCTTTTAATAGATAAGGGAGCCCAATCAGCTAAACAAGAGTTAAGAAAAACATTGGATGATAAAAGATTGTTTTTAGGGTATTTTATGGCTGATTTAATACTCGGGTCCAAAATGACCCGCTAACACTACAGATGGCAGCAGAAAACTAACACAAGAGGAAGGTTAAAAATCGATGCAGCAAACAATGAATGAGATATGAACCTGCTCTTCAGTGCATAAAACATATTTTTTAGTTTAAATTTAGTTCTCTTCAGAATTTTGTTACCAAACAGAGTATTAAAGTGAAAGTTGGCAAAGGTTCCAGATTGTTACATGGTTTGAAAAAATATTTTCCAATTGTGATGCACGTTTGAAAAAAAATATTTGCTGAAAAAACAAACATTGCTTATTTATTTATTTATTTATTTATTTATTTATTTATTTATTTATTTATTTATTTATTTATTTATTTATTTATTTATTTTTCCAAAGGGGATTTTTATATGTTCAGAAAAGTAAAATGTTTAGTATTTAGAGAATGACTCCTATGTAGCTAGGAAAACATTCCATGAGAGTGTTAATATTCAAATTCTAACCCCTAGTTGGTGTAATTAAGTGTTAAATTATCAACTCCAGAAATATTTATTATCTAAACCAAAATAAAAGTTACAATGCCAACTCTCAAAAAAAAGTCACATTAACACTCGCTGGTGTGGACCCATATAGACACTTCAAGGGTGTTAAAATCAAATCTGACAGTGCTGATTTGAGCATGTTGGATTTGCTATGTAGGTTAATTGCAAAAAAAAAACCTAAATATAAATAATAAGATTTTGAACAGTCTGACATGGATCCTCTCTGCTAGGATCCCCCAACACTCCAAGCCTAAATGGAAGGTATCGCCATAATTTTTCAAATGCTAATTCAGATAATTTTAACATTCTTGGTCACGCTGTCTGACATTAAGAAGATGGAATTTTTCTCTTCATAAGTTAGTATTAACTAAATTATCCTTATTTACTTAATGCCAGAAAGTTTTATTTAGTTTATAAATCAAAGGAAACTTTATATAGATTTCCTCCTAGAACTACACTTTTATCCATATGACTTTAAATGGTTTGTTTCCTTTCAAAGCTGCTAACAATAGTTTGTTAGATTTTCGTCCCAATTCTCTAGACAGAACTGATGTATCTGGGTCAGGTTTGTAGGCCACCTTGCTCACACACACCTTTTTAGCTCTGCCAACTTTCTTTCTATGGGACCAACATCAGGACTTTTTGGTGGCCATTCCAAAAACATTGACTTTATTGTCCTTTCTAACTAGTTAGGTGTTATGCAGAGGGACCTTTTCATTTGGAAGAGCTTTCTATGAGCAAACTTCCTTTTCCTGGCTCTTGTCTTGAAATGTTGCTTCAACAGTTTGTTAAAATGCTTTTCTAATAAAGCCAACTTTTATAATCCATCTAACATTTATACAATTTGAGTCAAACTTGTTTATAACAAATTACATTTCACTTTCTATGCAATTTTGTCCAAACACTTTGGTGAGGTCTGTTAAGGCAGAAATAGAAACATTTCCAAATCTCCATAAAGAAACTTAAAATATACAAAGCAAAATGCAGCCATTACGTTCCTAATCAATTTCTATTGAAGAAATGTTTAGGATTTATTCTGTTAAGTATTTTAAATTGTGTCTTGCTATTTTCTTAGGGAAGAAAAGTAATATAATCTACCTGACTTGTGAGAAACATCTTTTAATGAAGCATCTGTTGATGAAAGCGCAGCATAGCAACACACAGGATACACAATGATGTAGCCTGTTTAAAGAGGCCAATCAACCCAACAAGCATGTTTTAAATGGTGACAGGAAATCATTGTAAACCCACCCAATGATTTCCAGTTTCCTGATTAAATGCATAACAAGACAATTAATCAATCTTAGCATCAAGGAGTGACATCGAACTGTTCATCAAGCAATTAGTGACAATCAATCTGACAGTTCACTTCTAGGAGTTTAATATTAATTCAACAAAGCACTGAGAGCTCTGCATATTTCCCAGAATTTGAATTCATTTAATTCAAAGATAAACACTCCAGTGAAGATTATAATAAGAATTCATCAGGAGCTACTAGCAGAATCATTACGTATTAATTAATCAAGGGAATATCTTATGTTTAATATCTTTCAGTTAGAAGTTATAGACACATGAACAAACAGAATCAGAGAGACAATACATTAACTGAACTAATTCTGGAAACAGTAAATAAAAAATATTAAAAATAATTTCTGAATAAGAGTCTGAAAATCTAAAAGATTAGAAATGGTAAAGTAACATATTCCCTCCTAAGAGTTAGAATTTTCCGGAAATGCATGCACGTTTCTAATGTGAAGACGTAGCTCATAGAGGAGTTTCACTCAAGTTTCTGTGTCTACATTGGGTAAAATTTTATTCAATTAAACAGCAAGTAAAACAGAAATGAACATATAGCAAAAACAAAATACATCTAATCTCAGTGCTAACAGTAAGAAAAAGAACCACCAGTCTGTAAGGGCTCATAAAGTAGGACCCAGATTTCAGGCAAGACAGAGAGTGAAATACTTACAAAGCGTTTGGTCAGACAATGAAGGAAGCAGATCTGCAGTGGCAGTGGCTGCAGCGGCTACAGCTTCTGAGGTCAGAAACAAAGGTTAGTGACTACGATAACCTGATGGAGGATGATTATGAACATGTGAGTCACTAACCTGGTTTGACTGTTCAGTCCGTGCCCAGAGAACAAGGATGATTACAGCTGGTTGGGTGACACGATGCAGCAGACGCTGCCAAACAGTTCCAGACACTGAAGCCCTGCAGAGCTGAGAGGAGATCAGATGTGAGCTGATGAAGGAAGGCAAGATAATCCACAGGGCGAAGTCGAGAGGCAGATCCAGTTTCAGGCCACAGAAGAATCCAACAGTAGTCCAAAGACAGGCCAGACAAACAAATCAGACAGGGCCAGGCAGGTTCAAAGGTCAAAATACCAAAATGGATCAGGCAATCAGAACACTATAGTAATGCCAGAGAACTCTCAACACCAAAAGCTCAAGAATAATCTGGCACTGATGGCTGAGACCAAGCAGTTTAAATAGAAGCTGATACATTTGGATATGATGAGCAGTGATGAGGAACAGGGCAGAGCTAGAGAGGTGAATGAAATGAGCAAAAAGGCAAGCCATCAACGCCAAAACCATGACATGGTCAGGTTCTTTCAGAGTGTTGGAATAGAGAACAGCTATAGAGGTTATACAAGAATGATAGAGTACCATACAGAGCACCAGAACATGACTACAAGAGAAATAAATTAATGCCCAAAGGAACCCCAGAACCTTGGCAGGTAGGAGGAGAAATTTGACCTTTTTTTTTTTCAGACTGAAAGGACTCCTAGACTCACAACAACATAGTTCTGATTGGCTCAGGATATTAGCGTTTTCCCCCAGAAAAAGTGTGTCTGGAGGATTATGAAAATTAAAATTGAAGCAGTTTTGATTTCTTTATTTCTGATTCTGATTAATATAAAAACAGACAGAAATGTTCAAAATGATCAGTGATGTTTGAACTAAAGGACCAGTTTCTAGAATATTGTACTCTTTGGGAAAATAATAAATTCAAGATACAGAAATCACTGAGATATCTGAGAGCAAGAATGGTTTCTATACTTACCTAAGATATTTAATAAGGTTTAGTACATAGAAGGGAAAATATGTGCAATGGTGCTAAAAAAAATCCTAAAAGTTATCATGTCCTAACAAACCCATTCCAGTATCTTCTATGCACACTTAAGGAGTTATCCAATGGCCATCAGTAAGGCCTGCAGCCGCTTGCCTCATTTTGGTGGAGATTAAAGCTCTGCAGAAAGAGGATTACAGCAACACAAAGAAGGCTGAGGAGAATGAGCTGAAGCTTGGTAGTACAGAAATAGAGACAGAGAATGATGCATGTGATGGTGGAATAAAAGGACAATAAAAGATGAGGCAGGACCAGAGGGTGAGGGGTGGGCACATGCACAGAAGAGAAAAGGGGGAAGAGAGAAAGACGGGAAGGGCACAGAGGATGGAAACAATATGAATGGGTTATTATGTGTTACGGAACGGAAAGAGAAAGAATCAATCAAGACGATGTAGTTTTAAACACTGTGGGTTATTATTACACTCATAACGTCATTACAGCCTGTGAAATATTGCAGCTCTTCTCTGTCACGCAACAATAAAGCACAGTTTCTCTTTTTACAGCAAATTAGTGTCCTCAGTGATGCCTCTAACTGTGGGTTGTAAAATACAACTAAATGTTTGTTCTAAATGCTCTGATTTGGCCTAAAGATATTTCACAATGTCACAATCAAAAACTGTTTTACAGTATTCTGTTTTACAGTTGCTTATAGGATTTGCAGACATATTTGAATGAGAGCAGAGCAGATTTTGAAAAAGTAAAATCAACCTGACTTCCTTTTTTTGGATGAAACTGTTTCATTATCCATCAGGTCAAATGCTTGCTCCCCTGCTAGAATTTAATGTTTGCATTACACCTTAAGTTTCATCATATTCAAATAAATAAGAAAACTATCTCTTTCTGAATTTAAATCCTCTTTCTCACATACAAAGCCTTAAATGACAAAGCTCCTTCTTACATCAAAAATATGATATTTCCTTATGTCCCTAACAGAGAACTCCACTCTCAATCTACTTTACTAGTGGTTCCTAGAATTTCTAAAAGTAGAATGGGAGGCAGATCTTTTAGTTATCAGGCTCCTCTCCTGTCGAGCCAACTACCAGTTTTAGTCTGTGATAAAGCTTATAGTTAGAGTGGCTCAAGTTATCCAGTACTATCTCTATATTACGTATGCTATATTTTGCTGCTATAGGTTTAGACTGCTGGAGGACATGGGGACCCCTTTTTCAACACTCTGCTTCATTTTCTCTCTATTCCCCCACTCTGCAGAATTTTTTAGTTCAATTTGTAACTATTTGCTCTCTCAGCTTTTTCTCTTCATAGCAGCTTCATCTGGTCTGTTCCTGTTTGGCTGTGACACCATCCTGGAGAGAAATATCAGCTGTGCTGTTGCCATCAACACCTTTGTTTATAGATGTTCGAGCTCTGCCTGTTTTTCAATGTAGGCATGTTTCTCTGATTGTGACTGGCTTGATGTGGTCTCTTCATCCTCTGACATGGGAGCTGGCTCTGAGCTTGTCTGCCTGGCTGTGTGTTTCCTGGACGGGGCTGCCTGTGCAGCTCGTTTACAGTCACCTTTTGTATCTTTGCTTCTTTTTCTATGTCTGCTTCTGTCTCCTTGAACCCCAGTCGGCCTCTGCCGATGGCCGCTCACACCAGAGCCTGGTTCTGCTGGAGGTTTCTTCCTGTTAAAAGGGAGTTTTTCCTCTCCACTGTCACTACAAGCATGCTCGGTGTGAGGGACTGTTTTGAGTCAGTGAGTCAATGCAATCAACTGGTTTTCCTTAGATAGAAAACTTTGAATCAATCTGACAGTATGATCTGGTTGATTGTAAAGGGCCTTGAGATGACATGTATTGTGAATTGGCGCTATATAAATAAACTTAATTGAATGGAAGCTTTACTTAGTGGCCTAAACGTTTTTCAACACCTTGCAAACAGGTGATGGATGGTTTGCTCCATCAGCAATATGGTTTCTTTAAAATCTGGCATTTGAACAAGAACTCTACTGAGTAGAAATAAGTATTCCCATTAGACCTCTTTAGCCCATCTGTTCTACTCTTCAACACATCATTTTTAATTATTTATGTTATACATTTCTAAAAAAACAAACAATAAACTGTCGAATAAAAGAGGTTGCAGTTCTACAGCATTTGGCCATTGTCATCAAAGTTCCCAGGAGCACAAAGGAAGCACTTCAAAGCTAGAAAAACTTGGTGCTTTTACTCTGCCCAGGTTTCTGTTATGACAGCATACAAAACAAAACGTCCAAGGTTCATGCAAAGCATGGGAAACTCCACTGTATGACAACAACATGAAAACCAGCTGCATGTACTCTTTGATTTTATTTCTTTTGACTCTTTAAACTGCTTCCAGAATTAGTTTTATGTCTACAGCTCAGATTGTGACTAACTTGTTTAGAATAGCTAAGGAAATTGTGTTCCAGCTGCCTTGCAGACAGGATAAAATATGTCCATTTTAATTCTTTCTGGCTTGCTGATATTTTAAAAATTTTAGAGGTAGCATCTCAATCCTGTGGTGCTGCCAAGACAACCTGATTGGTGAGACCAGATGGCAGCACACTGAGTATGACCATGCATGTGTCTGCAACCAAAGTGAAGAAAAATCTATGCTTAGATGTGAACTGAGGTGGATGTTTACCTTTCAGCACGGCAGCAATTCTAAACATATAGAACCACAAGGGATTTGTTTAGCCCTTTCATGCATAGTGGTCACTACAATGGACAGTTATTAAATGGTTGTTTTCTCTTAAATGAACATGTTTTAATGTCACATTTGCACATATGTTACTACAGTGGACGCTAATGTATCATCCTGCCACTTGTCAAACTGCCACCTACTCGTCAGCCTTTGCAAGTGACTTTTTTTTCCTCAAAAAAAAAAAAAAAATGGCCGACAGAGGAGCACATGGGTTGTGAGGGAGAGGAATATCTGCTCATTCCTTCTATTCTAGGCGATCCTTGCAGGTAAAAAAAATATGGGGACATCAAGTAACAATAGTTTTCTTTAAAACAAAACAAAACAAGGTTATATCAGTTGCACAAATGCGCATTGTCCACCCAAGTGGACATGTTACCAACTCCCTAAAGAAAGTATATTTTTTTTTTAAATTTATGAAAATGTTTTTTTCATTCATAAAGAGTAATAAAAACACTTGGTAAAAAAATCATAACATATACTATCATAATTCATGCATGAAAGGGTTAGAAAATTTATTTCAGAGCTTTACTGAGTTTAAATAATAAAAAAATGATCATTTATTAAAAAGTTTTCTCAAAATGCATTGACATGTCAGCTTTTGTTTTATGACATTTTGGAGATTCTGGAATGTCATTTTGTCGTTCAAAAGGCATCCTTTGAACGACTTCTTAAGTAATTATTTTTTACATAATGAAGAATTAAAACATTTTTTTTTTTTACTGAAAATTGATCTGTGGCTTGCGCAGACTTTAAAGAGCAGGGGTAGACAGGAAAAAAAAAAAGGGGACATATAGGGTGTCCTCTCCACTGTTGGGGGCACTTTAACATGCTTTTTGGCTTCAGAAAGGACACTTTAGCATAGTTTTGGCTCCAAAGAGGGCCTGTTAAAACACGTTTTGGCTTCTGACAATGGAATTTAATGCATTTTGGTTCCCAGGACAGCATTTTAACAAGTGTCAGCCCTCAAAGGACCACTTTAATATGCTTTTTGGCTCCCAAAGGGATACTTGCACATGATTTTTGGCTCCTTATAAGGCACTTTAGCACATGTTTTGGATTGGCACTGACATTGATACTCCTGAATACAAATATCAAAACCAGTTATGTAATAAATTGTCAGAATATATGAGTTCTTCATGTTCCCCTTTGGCCAGCAGTGCTCTACACAGAAGCTTATTTTGCTTATTATTCAGTCTGGCTCCACATTGTGCTCTCTCTCTCTCTCTCTCTCTCTCGCACACACACACACACACACACACACACACACACACACACACACACACACACACACACACACACACACACACACACATGTTGTGTCACAATATCCTTGTGGGGACCTTCCATTGACTTCCATTCATTTCCCACTAATTTATATGGCCTAACCGTGACCCTTGCCCTAACCCTAACCATTACCGACACCTACCTATCCCTAAACCTAACCTAAACTCAATTCACACCTTAGTCCTAAACCTAAGCCCCACCCCAAGAAGAGAAACTTTCCTTATGTGGGCCAGTTGTTGGTCCCCACAAGTACCTATGAGTCCCCAAAATGTAGCCTATTCCTAGGAAATTGTCCCCACCAGGTATTAAAGACATGGCCACACCCACACACACTGTCACTCTCATATGATTAAAACATATTTCTAAATCAAACATAATTTGTTTTAATAAATTTTAGAACAGTGTGAAGGTTTGAATAAAAATTTTGTTACAAAATCCCTTAAACTGGAAGAGCATTTAAACTCCTTTAATGGGATCCTCCTATTTTCATTGTCAGTGTAAATAGCAGGGTGGATTCTCTATAACCTTTACATCAATGCCAACAACTGTTTAGAAATGATTTATTGTATCTTTACAATGTTGAATAAAATTCAGTGTCTGCACATGAAGCACACCCTGCACACACTATTAGCTCAAAAGGAAGCCGATGAAAGCAGGCCAGATGTTTTTCTTTGGAGTTTAAACTCACATTGGCTCATGCTTGACTCCAGTTTTAACTTCTTCACCTGCAAAAAGGATCTTAATCCTTCAACATCCCCATTCACAACAGCTAAATGTCCCAATCCTCCCACTGAATTCCCAGTGATCACATGAATGGTTATGTATGCCATCCAGGCGTCTGTTTGAGCACCATCTGCCCCTGTCGGCACTCATGGCAACCACCACCAGCTGCGTGGTGAAAAATCACTTCACACGCTGCCTGCTATACTCTGCCATCTCTCCAAACACACATCTGTTCTCCCACTTTCTCCCCAACACGCTCCCTTCATTCTGTGACTCCCATACCAAATCACTTCCAGGCTCATTAGTGCAGCTGCAGATTTGATGCAAGTTAGAAGTTCAACCTCTGCACAAACTTCCAAGGTTGCACACTTTGTTGAGCACTTTTCTCTTTGTTATATCACACTAGGTTTCCATTTTTGTACCAGAGAAATCACATTTTCTTTTCTGGACCAAAGCTACTTTGATATTATTTCAGGGAACTTGCTCATCAATAAGTTCCTGGTTTTCAAACCAAGAGTTTAAAACATTAAAGGGAAGATGTGGTGTCTGTCAAGCTAATCTAAAAGCCACATCCTCACCCTTTATGCCTCAAAAAACTGTTGACTTTAGGAGGAGCAAACCAGACCCTCATCAGAAACTTAACAGAGAAGACCTGACCTGCATTGCTAACTCCACTGTGCTGCTGAGTCTACTGTAGTATCCCGTTATGGTTCTCCTGCTACACAACCACAGAAAGAGAGGTTGCCTTAGAGGATTATCAACATCCCCCAGAAAACGGATTGGCTTCCTCCTCTCTTCTTTCTAGGACATATATAACTCCTGCTGCCTCAGGAGAGCCCACAATATCAGCAGGGACACTACCCCCAGGAAGACATTATGGTCTAATAAAGGCCTGTTTTTATCTGTTTTTTTTTTTTTTTTATGCCAATTTATGTTGTCTACACATTAAAGCAGATACGCTACGTGTACATTTTTTTGAACATACAATGGTAATAACATGACTGTAATTAAATATAGTTAGTAAAAAATAGATATTTTTTTTATTTTATTCCTCGTAGGGAAGTCATATTTAAATGTCAAATCAATCTGGCTTAAACATGTATAAAAAAGTACTCTTTATGAGCCCATTTTTTTAGGCCGTATTTTGACTGTGAGTTGCAGGTGAGTTCACTGCAGGTTGAGGGCAAGGAAACAATATGATGAATCAATAAGCTAATAATTAACTTGCTATAGTTAATTACTTTATAAAGAAAAGACCAAAAAATAGGTGGAATATTCTGCAGCATTACCTCTTTAAAAGTAATAAAACTGCAATGCTTTTATCCCACGGTCTTGCAAAAAATTAAGAAAAAATAGATTGATATTATCAATATGACATAATACTTTTGCAGCAGAAAGAAAATGTTACAAATAAAAGCAGTCGGATAGAAGCTGAGAGCCTTCATACTGACTCATCGCTTATGTAGTTTCTAGAGCTAGAACTAGACCTGCAAAGATATCAAGGAGATGTATTTTTCTATTTTTGTTGTTATACGTTAGAAAAATAGATAAAAATACAGGAATGTATTCAGAAGAGAAGAATCTTTCAGAACCCAAACCTATCTTATCTAAGAAGATTATAGAATATTTATGAAATGTAAAAATGTAATCAGCAAACATCTTCTGCTGTTTACTGCAGGATGTACGCCTCTATTTTGTCCAGCAGAGGGGAGCCATGCCTTACCTGAGAGCTACATCAATCATGTGTACAATTCTCCAATATGTCTTTTTTACTTCCTCTCTTCAGTTGAAATATGGCACCATCTTTCTATTTTGCTCTGCCAGGAGGAGAAAAAATGTGGGCTCTGTTTGGTCCAGGCACAATTTGGTAAATTTCTATCTATCAAATAAAATTAATAGCAGCTTATTTTTTCTACCTTCTGGCATTTTCAGCAGAAAGTTGATTTATACTGCCAATAATATTAGCAAAGATCTAAGCAGCTGCAGCCTGGTTAATGAAAAACACTTCATACTTTGGGCAGATCTTTATGTTGAAAACCCATCAACATACTTTGGACAAATAGATGGATATTTCACAGATTTGAACAAAATATTTTTACACATAGTAATTGTAGACAGACAAACATACTAAACGCTGAAAGTCTGAGACACTATACCTTATAGGCTGATTGTTTAATACACATACGTCATTGAAGCGCAACACGTTTGTATGGATGATTTTATTCTTACACAAATTTTTAGATTGAAATGAAAAGAGAAAATACTTTGATGTTGAACGTGCTATTCTGTAAAGTGCATATTACCTGAGAGGAGTTATGTTTGGCTTCTGCAGTGCAGCCTTCCTTTAAAGGCACATAAATAATTTAACTTGGTGGTGGATTCTTCAGCATCTTTATCAGCTCAGGGTCAGTGACAGCACAGAATAATATCAGATTCTAACACTTTTTCTAAGCTTGATCAAGATATGATATAGAAGCAAACTTGATACTGGGATCCTAATCACACACTTTGCCCCATTTGGTGTAAATGTCAGCTTGATTGATTGATTGGTGACAGATGATTGATTTTCTTCAACCTGCTCAACCTGCAGTAGTTATCTTGTACTTGAAGAACACACTACTAGATACATGGTTTAGTCAAAGGCTACCAGATCTAAACAAAAACTCAGGTCTTGCACAGGTTCTTGTCTCTCAAGAAGACACTGCCCCAGATGTGTTGTAACATTAGTGGCTTGTGGAGCTACTAACTTTGAAGCCATCCTGCCATGTTCCTTATAGAGGAGAAATTACTTTCAGTTATTTCCAACAGACCATGCTTTCTGCGCATTTTATTCCGGTGTAATGAAATAAAAAAAACTTGTAGTTGTTTATTTTTTGTTTTTCCTGAGCTTTGCAGGGTCTAAACTCATGCTCAGCTTGCTGGGTGGTTCACTCCTGCAGGGGCGCAGATAGGTTTTTGAAACTGTGGGGGACAGTTACTATAGGGTTTGGTCATCGTGACGTAAGCACTTTGCGTCGCCGCCATGTTGAATGCGTCTTTTACAGCAGCTCAGACTACTGCCTATGACTACCGCGTACTGTACTCCCTCTCAGCCGTGTTTTAATTTTATTAATTTCACCTTAACTTGATTTCAACCATGGTAAACCGTTGCTGTATTGTGGGCTGTAACAGCTCAACACATGATCGCCATGGAAACATAGAAAATGGGTTAACTTTCCACCGCTTTCCTGACTGGAGGCGTAACCATGGAGACCAAGCGTCAGAGATAAAGAGTCGTCGGCTAGCTTGGATCGCGGCTGTAAGACGAGCGAACATAACTTTCCACAGTATTCCAATGTCATTGAGAGTGTGTTCCCTGCATTTTCATTCTGGTAAGTTAAAGATGCACAGTTTTATTTTATAGCCTACATTGTTTCTTTCCTTCAAAGTTGGGATCTTTTACGGGAAAATAATAAAAACGGCAGCGGGAAAATGCTCAAATATGCGAGAAACCCGGAGGGTTGGCAGTTAACGTTACTAACTACACCTTTGAAACACATAGCAGCTAGTTAAAAGTACATTACATGCGTGAGTGGTTGTTAGCATTAGCGGTTAGCAGTTGCTAAACTAGCAGGTTCCAGAGCCCCTCTGATCACAGCTTACCTTCGTACGAATTACTGTGTTCCCACTGTTTGCTGGCTTTATGATCTGCAGCTCCTGAACCCATCCATTCATGAACTGCACATGAGACTCCAAGGACTTGTAGCTTCGGAACTGTTTTGAAGTATAGGCGCTCACTCATTGGTGCTCCACTCATTGTTTGGAACTTTATATGGATCCAAATGATTAACAATGCTGATTTTGTCACCATACCGGTCCCTGGCTTCTCTATTTAATGTGTCCCGGTAAATTCCAGATCCTTTTAGGGATTTTAACATATTTTTTCTCTCTACTTCTGTCTCTTCTTTCAACAACAACGTTGTGTCAGAGCTATGCTTACGTTTGCGTAGCAGTCAGTATGGCTGCTACTGCCCACAATGCAACGTGGATCCCGAGCCCTATTACTGGCTATTACTCAGCTATGACAACCCATCAATCTTAATTGCCCATCATTGCAAGAAAATAACATGTATTGGTACCAAGTACTCACCAAACATGCCACATGACGTGTGAAAAAAAAAAGGTTTTATTTAAACATGGACTGACTTTAAGTGCAGGCTGTAAACACACAGAAACACGAACAGCAAAGCCTACATATATACAAAAACAAATTTGTAAATAAGTACTTTACATGGCTTTTCAATAAATGGCCTCAAATGAAGAAAGTTGTGTGTCTACTTTGTCAAGGACTCTGTAGAACTCCACTTTGTGGTACTCCACAGCAGATTCTGGCCTGTGTGCAGGTGCTGGCCCAGAATATCTCTTTGGGGGCCTATGTGTTAGAGACAGCTTCTAGGCCATATCCACTGCTTCCTTAAAGACTGCCTCAAAGTGGGCTGGCTTTCTTTTGTCCCGTAATCTCTCTTGGACAACTGAGACTGGAGAGACCATGCCCTCCAATGTCTGGGTGCTTTTTTGGAGCGATGTATTCAGCACTTCCAGTTCGCTCATTACATCTAAGGCCAGTGAGCCCCAGTAGCCCCAATTTCAGTAAAATCTCAGGCTTTTAAATGTTGTAAAATCACCTAAGTTTTAGGTGTTTTAGTCCTTTATAATTAAATTTATACATTCAAAAAACATAAGGAAGTTATTATCAACGTCTCACTCTACTTTACAGCTTTGTATTAACATTGCTTTAATGTGTGTTATTGTGTACAGCTGGGGATGTTAAGGGCCATGTTAATTATAGATTAAAGAATTTACTGTTCTGCAGTTTAAGCAATTGTCATATTTGTAACATCACTAGTCTTTCCTGTGACATGCACCTTTTATTTATTTATATATACACACACACACATTATATATATATATATATATATATATATATATATATATATATATATATATATATATATATATATATATATATATATATGAGAGAGAGATTCTTTCCTCCGAGTTACAGTGACATAGACAAACTTGAAGATACATGACATCCTCAAATTTCTATTCTATTAAAATTTCTGTATCTGTATAATGGGTCTGTTCTATATGTTGTCTTCTCAATTCAGAAGGCCCCATGCCTGTCTTTGCCTAGGGCCCCAAATTTCCTAAATCCGCCCCTGTGTAGTGGAATTTGTCTAGCTTTGAAGTTAGTTTTTCTCATGATTCAACCTGTAACAACCTAAACCATTTGGCTTGGCCTAAATACGGATTCAAGTAGCCTACTGTAGCCTACACATTTCTGAAAGACCCCCAACAACTCCAGAAAAAGTCGGAACAGTCGATTTAATTATAAATAAATAAATGCCAATCGATTCCCCCTGCCTCCCGCCTTATGACATTGGCACCTCTCTTCACGCTATTCTCACTGACCGTCTCCACTCTTTTTTCCACGGCGACATCGAACAGACAACCAAAAAAATGCAAGGTGATATGATACCGCAATGAACAGTTTACTTACAGTTGGTGCTTTTCGAAAAAAGGATGCAATTGTTTTCTGTTTTTTCGGTTTGGCTGGCCTCATGTTGATGTCCGGACTCCGGAATCGGTCTCCGCCAGTCACGTGACATTTGTTGCTAAGACGCAATTTTTGGTGGAAAAGGCGTAGTGTAAACAACCGCAGCATAGCTAAACGAAGGACTAAAGGATTGAGTTTGTTTCTCTGACTATATGGAAAAAAGTAAGCAGAATGCGAAATTACCGTACCGGTGTCGTGCCAAGGTAGTTATCCCTGCGAAAATTTGAATCCCCTCGTCGGGAGCGCGCACGGAGTAGGAAGAATAACCCGACTTAACTCCGCTTCAATTCCAACGTGCAGAACTTGAAATTTGAAAGGTTTTACGTGTATGAAAGTTGAGCTTTACTGTTTTATTCTTTATTTCACGTGTTGTAGCAGAATATCGCCAGTGATATTGATTTAAAACTGATTATAAAACACAAACGTTTGCTTGAAAGCTGGTCGCTGACAGCAGTGTCTACTCCTCCCTCTGAAAGCAAACTGATCCTTGTTCTTTTCCACAGGTTCATTAAAAAAATCTCTCATTGTTTCACAGTATCCAAATGTTCTCATCCCATTGAAAACTGTTGTAAACCATATACTTGTAATAAAAATGAAATAGAAAATGGAGTGCACGTGTAATCATTAAAGACTATATGCAGAAGGAAATAATTTTTTCCTGGTTGAAATTTAGTACTTAAGTCTATTTTTTATATTCTATATTTGTGTTTATAGTAACGTACAATTGATCTATGTTGTACTATCCTTAATAAACCGTTTGTCTTCTAACATCAGCCGTTTTATTTCATCCCATTTTGCCACAATTGGCAATATGGGATAAAATAAAACCTGCTGTAATCTGTTCCCCCTGTCTAAATCAGACAAAAAAGGCCCCAGCTTTTTCTTTTTTGGCTTATAAGCATCTTTTATGATGACAATTTATTCCTGAAACTTTGGATGTGATGGACCTTTATTGCTTAAAGTTATAAGGGGGGAACAAATTATAGCAGGCCACCTGCTGTAATCTGTTCCCCCTTGTCTAAATCAGGCAAAAAAGGCCCCAGCTTTTTCATTTTTGGCTTATAAGCATCTTTTATGATGACAATTTATTCCTGAAACTTTGGATGTGATGGACCTTTATTTCTTAAAGTTATAAGGGGGGAACAAATTATAGCAGGCCACCTGCTGTAATCTGTTCCCCCCTGTCTAAATCAGGCCAAAAAGGTCCCAGCTTTTTCATTTTTTGCATCATAAAAGATGCTTATAAGCCAAAAATGAATCAACTCCAAAGTTTCAGGAGTTAGTTGTCATCACAAAAGATGCTTATAAGCCAAAAATGAAAAAGCTGGGGCCTTTTTTGCCTGATTTAGACAGGGGGGAACAGATTACAGCAGGTGGCCTCCTATAATTTGTTCCCTCCTTGTAACTTTAAGAAATAAAGGTCCATCACATCCAAAGTTTCAGGAATAAATTGTCATCACAAAAGATGCTTATAAGCCAAAAATGAAAAAGATGGGGCCTTTTTTGTCTGATTTAGACAGGGGGAACAGATTACAGCAGGTTTTATTTCATCCCATACTGCCAGTTCTGGCAATATGGGATGAAATAAAACGGCTGATGTTAGAACACAAACTGTTTATAAAGGATAGTACAACATAGATAAATTGTACGTTACTATAAACACAAATATAGATTTAAGTACTAAATTTCAACCAGGAAACAATTATTTTCCTTCTGCATATAGTCTTTAATGATTACACGTGCACTCCATTTTCTATTTCATTTTTATTACAAGTATATGGTTTACAACAGTTTTCAATGGGATGAGAACATTTGGATACTGTGAAACAATGAGAGATTTTTTTAATGAACCTGTGGAAAAGAACAAGGATCTGTTTGCTTTCAGAGGGAGGAGTAGACACTGCTGTCAGCGACCAGCTTTCAAGCAAACGTTTGTGTTTTAAATCAGTTTTAAATCAATATCACTGGCGATATTCTGCTACAACATGTGAAGTAAAGAATAAAACAGTAAAGCTCAACTTTCATACACGTAAAACCTTTCGAATTTCAAGTTCTGCACGTTGGAATTGAAGCGGAGTTAAGTCGGGTTGTTCTTCCTACTCCGTGCGCGCTCCCGACGAGGGGATACAAATTTTCGCAGGGATAATCTACCTTGGCACGACACCAGGACTGGCAGCCTCTGACACAACACGATCGTGTCATTTCTGGTAAATAATTGTGCCGAAAGAACAGCCGCGTGTGGGTTATCTCGACTTTCCACCTATTATGGTGGTTTTCCCACGATGCACCGCGCCCGAGGTAAACATTGACGTCACCTGGCGCAGACCGATTGTGAACTGTCCCGCCACTACTGTCTGTCTGAGTAACCATGGAAACCAGGCTCGAGACGTAAATGCCAGAGACAGGATAACTGTTAGATTAGAATCTCTACGACGCAGGCAGCCTGCAGTTAAACAAAACGATTGCCCGTCTATGATCTGACTGTTTTATGTTGTTGTTGCAAAGCAGTAAATTAGAAAAAGCTTTTTGATTTTCTGTGAGTTTCGCCATATGTTTTTTTTTTTTTTTTTTTTTTTATAAAAGTGGGGGGGACGGATTGAGGGTCATTCGAATCTGTGTACGTCAGAACACCCCTGACGTACACGCTATCTGCGCCCTTGCACTCCTGAAATAACTGGCAACACCTTTCAATGTTTTGTGTCTGTGAAAATGCATTCTCGCTGCATAATGTTTGAGTCTAAACTAGCAAAAAAACAAGCAGTCGTAATTGGATTTTTAGGATTGTTTCTGATGTCTTTCTGGCTGCATATCAATAAGCTGGAGCGGCAATTTCTACATCCTTGGACCTCACTAGCAGCTGCTGTCAAACTCAAATGGATGCTGATAGCTGTGACATTACAGCTTTCATCTAATCCCAAGATGATACCATTTTAAGGAGATGTCATCTTGACTTAGAAATGCTTCTGCTGCCTTCCGAGGCTGATGGAGGTAGCTTTAGGACACCTCAGAGCAAAAACATTATTTGACAAAATTATGATAGCAAAAATGAAAAGGATTTTTTTTTTCTATATCATTAAAGGAAGTTGATGTCTCTTCAGATATTGCACAGGTAGATCCAGGAAAATTTAGTATCTCCAGGAAAGACCTGATCCAAATAACAAGGGTTTTAAGGTTACAAGGTAAAAGAGTTTATATTCTTTGAATATCTCAATGGTACAATTGTTTCATGCAGATTTATTCAACTTACTTAAACACTCTATGCCCATATAGGGACATTTTCCAAGTTCACCTGGATCTAGAACAAAAACTTTGGTCAATGTTCTAAAAAACATTTTTGCTTTTTGGGTGAAGCTGTTTAGGCGGTTTTGAATGTTAAGAAAGGACATGTGACCCTAAACAGACAGGACAATATAAAGGCGAGAAGGACAAACAACCATGCATAACCTATCAGACCTTGAAAAATTTTGGGAAGCCTGAATTTACAGAGAAATTCCATGCATGTATGGTGAGAATGCAGAAACTCCAAGAAAACAGGTCCTTCTTTATGCAAGGCAAGAGTACTGTGCAGCTACACCATGAGGAAGGTACAACACAGTGCCAGGTGCTCTATGATCAGAAGCAGTGGGTAATCATCGACCTCACATTTGTTGTGCTGAACTTAAGAAAAGAAAACTTCAGCAGAGAGAAATAAAACAAAATACAACTGGAAAACACAAGAGAGATATCCTATGGTTCATGGCCAGAAAATATCATAAAAAGAGAAGCAATTCAAGCAAATCTGATAACCAAGTTTAAAGAGTGATGCCCTCACCTCATTAAGGTATTTATCAAATCTCTATTATATGGGCTCTCTGTCAGCAGCTACTCTGGCACTATCTTAACAATCTCTTTACTGGCCTCTTTAGACCTTACATACGCACCATCATTTAAAAGCCCTCCTATACGATGAAATTGGATACTTAGAGGATGTGTTATGTTGTACAGTGTGTCGGGTTCTGCAAATATGAGAGCTAGAAACCCAGAAGGCACCAACAAGTCCTGGTCCACAGCCCTTTGAAATGCTGGGAGTGTTCCATTAAGTACCAGTGGGAACCTCTATTTCATTGTCTTTGTGGATTACTTCACTCTCTATTTGGAACTATGCCACCTCTGTGAGGTTGGGTTGGAAACAGGATCTCACCTCCTGACCACAGAAATACTCTCCCATTGGTTAACCAGCTTAATCCTGGATCAAAGAGGATCTAATATTTCCATTGGAAGAAACATGCAGAAATGTGATGGCAGTAAAACATGACTTCAACAGACTATCCTCAAAATACCCTATCCCAAAGAGTATGATAAAAACCTACCAGTTCTCACTTCTTACTCACCTGTGCATAAAGAAATTTATATTAAACCTGTAGAGCTCTACTTTAATAGAACTCAACAGGATAACTGTACATGACAGTTATCCACTTTGAAATCCTACAGCAGAACAGGCGACAGGTTCCAAATATCTTGTTGCCAATAAATCGTAAAAAGACACACAGCAAACTACACCACTGTTATGATAAATAAAGAGAAGCCAACTTTTTTTCTCATGCTGGACTCACTTTTAAGGCAACAGTTTCTTTTTTGTATAACTTACTACATGTATTAAGGTAATCCAAAAAGCAAAATTTTTTTAACCATGTTTTATTCACAACAAATGTATCAAGCCACTTTGTTCAAAACTGAACACTGCTCTGTTTCTTGAAAAAACATATTCCACATATTGAAGCTAAGTTCATTTTATTGCCATAGTTGAGTCTTTTATTAGGAAGATACAGTCCTATACAGAAAATAGGTTTGGGTGTGGAACAACCAGCTTTTCAAAAAAGCGAAACAAAGACTAATGTAAATTTTGTATCTTAACATTTTTTTTTTGTTGAAAGATTATCAAAACCGAATGTTTTGAATATTTTTTTTTTAAATATTCTGATGTACTACAGATCATCTAACAACTACCGGAAGACTAACGGAGCTTTGTTCCTGGGTTGAGTTGCTGTGTTTTTTCCGTCTCCTAAAGTCTTGTCCCCATTTTTGTACATTAACTGGCTAACAAAAAAAGTAAAACATGATATGAAAAGCAATGCTTACTTACTGCAGTGTCTATTAAAGCTAATCTTAGCCATCTTTTACGATGCCATTGCTGCAAATGCTCCTTGAAATCAAACCCATAAAACTATGCTCTTTGCTGCTGTTTATTTTGCTTTGTTATCCTTCTTTTCATTCAGCCCTGCTGCTGCCAATGCTGCATGGTGACCAGAATAATATGCCGGCAACCCCGGGAGAAATCAAAAGAGGTTATAAAGAGGATGGAGAAGAAGAAAAAAAAAAGCAACATCGGAGCGAAGATAAGTCCAGACCACCAAGGCAACAGACACAGGAAAATACTGTGGGAGTATACCAGGAGAGTCATGAACAGAGGGAGTAAAGAGTGTGTAACTGGAAGTATGTTGTTATTAACCTTTATTCTATCAGTAAAATTTAATTGAGCTAAAGAATCTGTTATAAAACAGAATCTTCACAAAAACTGGCAGTAGCACAGAGTTACTAGAATATTCACAACAAAACAGGTTGATACTTTAGTACCATCATTTCAGTTCAGTGTATTTCTATAGTGCTAATTCACAACACATGGCAACTCAAGGCACTTTAGAGAGACAATGCAATCAAATGAACCAGACTAGTTTCTAAGAAAACCCACCAGTGTGCATTGAGCTATTGAACTGCAGCATTTACTCTTTAGCATTTAGCAACGGTGGGCAGTCATCTGCTGTGTGGTGTTCACTTTGCAGCAATCCCTCCTTCTGAGGATGCATCGAAATCTGTTCCTGTAATAAAAAAATAAATAAAAAAAACATAGTAAAACATTTCTCAGTCAAAGCATTCACAGGCAATCGCTTCTTTCATCAAATCATTTAGTAATAAAATGTACTTTGAAGGTCAAGTTTTTCTGTTACTGGTTCCATAAGGATGCATCAGAAAACTGAAAAGATTTTTTTTTAAGTTCAGCTTGGACTTTAGGCAAGGAAAGCAAAATGAAGTTCTCACAGGGAAAGGAATAACTTCTGTCCATGTATGCTCTTTAAAATAAAAATGTGTAATTGATTGAGGATGCAGACTAAGGTAACCACCAATCAACCGTTACGTACAACATACAATTATCTGTAAAACCTTTCACATTTCTTATGCATCTCAAAGCTCATTCATACGTAAAACATCATCGCATTTCAGTACTTGATTATATTCTTAAACATATTATTTCCTGAATTCTGTCTCTGCAAATTAACACAAATTTAATTAAAGGAAAATATTATCCAATAGAAACCATAGCCACAAAAGCATTACTAAAAAAGTAACTCTAGGGAATGTAGAACCATCAGTAAAGGAATAAAGTAAATGGTTAGAAAGAATAAGTGTCTTAAAAAGATTCAAAGTAAAACTTACCCTTTCTTTCGTCACGCCAAGTAATGTCTATCATCTGGTTCCTTATGAGTTTATATTTAGACATTTCTGTAACGCAGATCTGTTGCCGCTTTTCCTAACTCTCAGTTTGTTTGCTAATTCTCTGTATTGTGTGTTTTGTATGTTAGCAACATTTAGATAAACTCAAAGAAATTCTCTCATAAATAAGGTTTGTTGACCATCCCAAAACGTTATCAATTCAATAGTTTTTAGTGTTTTATGAGACTAAATGGTGAATAAATAGTGCATAAAGGAAGGAATGTTACACATGGCTTCAAAGATTGTTTGTAAATCAAAATTGAAAAAAAGTGTGATGAGTATTTATTTCTGCTGCCCCTTTACTCTGATACCATCTACATGAATTTTATTGCAACTGCCTTCAAAAGTGTCCTAAGTAGTAGTCCCGTTGTGAGTAACTTAAACTGAGTCTACATGTAGTCTTTGTGTCAAGGCCTCAGACGTTCTTTAGAAAACATCAGAGAACAACCAGGATCATGAAGAACAAGGAACCAAGCAGACTGACCAGGGAGGAACTTCTGGTTCAGTTTAAAGTAGGGATAGATTCCAAAATATTGACACTATACTCCACAATAAATATACAGTTTATGTATAGTTCCAAACCTTAAACATTTCCCAGAACTCGGAGAGAGGATGGACCAACTGCCAAGACATGGACGTCCACCTAGGAGGACAGGACAGAAGCTGCCAAGAGGACCATGATGACTCCGGAAGAGCTGCAGGTATTCAGTAGCAGCTGGGTCTGAACCCTACGCCCTATATACCCTTTAAGTAGAAGGGACTATATTTCCCATAAATCTTGAGAATCAGAAAAAGAGGTTTTGAGAAAGAGCTGCAGCTCTAAGCCTGGCTTTAAGGGGAAAGTTTTGTTTTTGTTGTTTTTTTTCCTCCGCTCTGACGATTAATCAATCGACTCCTGTTTGTCTTTGGTTTTGAAAGTTTTACAGCAACCTCTTTGAAAAGCTATGTACTGTAGCATAGCCCTAGCTTTAGTGAGGTGAAAAAAAGGCTGTAAGGTTTTATTAATAAAATAAAATTAAGAATCATTTTTTCATGAATGAGTTCTGAGGGTTTTAAAGCTTTCGCCTTTAAATGGAAGCATGTGTTCGCCTGCCTTTACGAGTTGTTGAAAGTAATTTATGTCTGAGAGCGGGCTCAACAACTTATCAACGCACAACATGCTCATGAAATCAGGTGAGTTTTAGTGCATATTTAATGCAGTTTAATGTGAAGTTTTTCATTTGAAAAGTTTGACAATGCATATTTTATCATTAATTCTATGAAATTTATAGGGGAGGTTTTAGCCTCCCTAGTATTAAATGAAAAATTGTCACTGATGTACAGTACCTATATTAGCTGCTTGAGGGGTAGAACTGATGACAGGTGGATGGAAATGATTAAACAATTTTTCTAGACATGGCATAGACCTGAAAAAAGGTTTTGGTATTAAAGGATGGAGTAAAGTGGTTCGATAATCAGTTTTAGAAACAGATGAAACTGTGTATTTTATTTCAAGGATGTGGTGGGGAAAAAATAAATACCCTATTAATTCCCTTTTACATATACTGATTTATTAATGCTGATTTTACATTTACTTACTTCATTCAGTTAGGCCTCAGAACTGCAAGGCTAAAATGTGTCTAAGGGAGACGAATTGTTTATCCTATTAGGGAGTGTTTGGGGGAAAAAAAATGGTTTTAATACCAATATAGACCTTTTCTCAGGGTTTATTCATAACATTTTACTGTTTAATTCAACTGTCTGTAATTGTTTTGATTAACTGTGCTCTTACAACCTTTACAGTCTTCCCACAGTGTTTATGTTAGTGAGAGGAACTTTTGTCTCACCAGAACAGGCCAGAACATTGACCTGGAAAGGCTGCTAAGATTGTATTCTTCTCGATTTGCAAAGGATAATAAAATGTCGACTTAATTAACCTGGAAAACAAAATCATCCCTTGTTTTACTTCACTTAAACAGAATATATCGACAAATGGATATTGTTGATATACCACCTAGTATCATTCCCTTTATTGATAAATCGTTAAAGCTAAATATTTTTGCCTGAAATACTATTCCAAGAATTATCTAAGATAAGGCCAATGAACTTTTGTCTGTAAAGTCATGGACTTTTTTTAACCAGTATTATCAGATTTAGACTTCCAACAACCTTTCATACACGTTAGAATTCATAGCAGATTCAGTGATCGTTAGCTGCTGGAGCAAAACATCCGCAAACCATGAAACCTCCTAAACAGTTGGTGTATGGGTTTGTTTACTTTTACTTTGCTTTATTTAAATTGTACCAAATGAATACTTATATTTTATCTTTAAATAATTAATTGTTGGATTCATCTATAATACAAGCCCTATTTCAGAACTCTACTTTATCTCAGGCAAACTTATTTGACCTTTATATCTTTGCACAAAGGTTTCCAAGTTGATCAGCTACCAAAAGGTAAACTTGAAAATTGCTTTAAATCTTACATTCTGGTTTCAGGGAAATTCAGTTTTTGAATCAGTAACAAGGCCTCATATATTCCTCTGTTTGTTCAATGTAAAGAAATGAGAAATATATATTCTGAAAACACATTATTTTATATTGAAACAAAAGGTTCATAAGACAGTTATGGAATATATATATATATATATATATATATATATATATATATATATATATATATATATATATATATATATATATATATATATATATATATATATATATATATATATATATATATATATATATATATATATATATATATATATATTGTGTATTAAAGTAATAGTTAAACTATGATAATATATAGTATTATATAGTAATGTATAGTAATATAATGAGTAATTGTTAGGTTTATTCAATGATGATTATAAAGTTAATGTGTGTACATATAGAACATTGGAGAAATAAGATGCTTCACTCTGTTTACTGCAAACTGTCATGCAACAGTGGTAGAAAATTGCTGATGTTTGTGCAAGGCTAATCACAGTTATCAGGAGACCACTCTATTCTGTGATTCAATCAGAGGAGCATTTTGTCCTATGACCTGATCAATTGCCTTGTCAGAACAACACTTTATTTTGTAACCCACCCATGTGTTATGATCTGCTAATAAAAAGGCTTTGCAGAAGAAGTCAGTCATAGAGCAGATGTAGCTGAAAGTGGCTCTCTCCTTCTGCAGAAGACAAAAATCCCTCTTCTGTGTGGACTCAGTTTCTCTTTTATGAACCTACATTTTTGAACATAACAGTAATTATCAGCAATTCATATACAAATAGGACATTGGTTCCGAAGGGAATACAAATAATTTCTTAGATTTCCATTAGCTTATAGAGATTTGTAGACTCATGGTTTATGTTCATAATTAAGACTTCAAGATAGGAGCCAGAAGAAATTTTGAATGAATAAGGAGGTAGAAAAAGAAAGTCTGAAGCTGGGTGACAGAAAACAGCAGAAGGAGAACTAGTCTAAAAATCTGAAAATAAATGCAATTCTTAAGGGATTTTGAGAAAAAAAAAACCTAGGAATTCTTAATCAAGTGAATCAGACTTGATCGTAGACCCAATCAGGCGCAACATCTTATTTCACTTTGTTGTTCATCAGTCAGTCCAGGTCCATTTCTTCACCTTGTTAATTGTTTGACAGAATCAGATTTTCTGATTCTGTCTTATAATATATATTATTTTGCTCTATTGTACTTACAATCTTATTTATTTTCTTTTCTGTAGACAGTTGCACTGCAAGAAAAGAATTTCCCACAAGGGATTAATAAAGTAATTCTGATTCTTATTTTCAGATAACTCACAACATAACAAATAAGAACCTTGCTGTCTGGAATTGCATCTCCAGTCGTCTCTTCCTGTTTCATTCAAGGTCTCACGGGTGCTGACATATTCTCAGAAATGGAAAAGGAGGAAGGCGTATTTTGTATACAGAGATTTAACCTTAGCAGGTAGAAAATATTCTAAGAGCATTTTATCGTACCTTCATGTTCTCTTCATTTGAACAACCTTAAAAGTGCATTCTTCCTTTCTCATCTGGACGCATTTTTTTTTAAATATCTGATCAGAGCAGTAAAGTGTTTCCATCTGTGTGTGCAAATATGTCCAAAGCCCGGGTTCAATGTTTCTCAGTTATACAGACATCTTTTTTTTTTATTGGTTATGGAGTTAAACATCTAGAGTATTCCCTCTAAGCTGTTATTATTTTTTTTCCCAGAGGAATTTAAAAGCGCTGATTTGTATGCCAAATGCAACAGTTACTGTGAGACGGAACATTGGAATTTGTGCGTTTTAAAATATTTCTACTACTTCTTGATAATTCTCGTTCCTTTATGTTAGAGGCCAATTTTGGGGAATTTTTTTAAGCACCGGGCCTCTATGTGCCAAGCCATAATGATTATAATTTTTGTGCATCTATTCAGTCAAACAGAAAGCTTTGAAGTTGACACGCTCTGTGTTTAATTTTTTTCACCATGCTGCTGTCCTTTCACTTCTGTCTAGTTACCATGGCAATCAGTAGATATTGTTTATGTTATGATATGCCATTCTGGACTTTTTGGTTCTGTAAAAGTTTTAACTTTTGATTGTTATTTATGCTCTAATGTATGTTTTTCTGTGTTGTTGTCAAGATTTATATCATTTTGAATATTTAGTTTAACCTTTCCTTCCTATTTCTTTCCTTTATCTGTTGTTTTTGGTGTTTATTAAATTTTTGGTCTAGTTTTTCATATTTATTGTTTCTGTTATCTTTACATTATGTCCCCCCCATGACACATTAGTTTTCTGGTTTATCAAGTCTGTTCCCCAAAGTTTTGTTTTCATTTGGTTATTGGTTTCTTTTCCCTTTTTTAACATAATGGCCCAATCCCAAACAGACCCCTAAACACTTCCCATGAGCACTTACCTTCCATTTAGACCTTCTCGCAGAGAGTCCGCCACATTAAAGGCTGTTATTCTGTAAAATGAGCATACCCGGTCAGACCAGCATACCCATAGTCAATACCTGTTTATCCCTTTAGAATATCCCTTTAGTGTATCCCTTTAATAATGTACAAAAAAATAAACATTAAACTACCTCAATGGGCATGTATCCCTTTAGTCATGTACAAAAAAAACATTTAATGACTTACTTTTTGGTGTTTTTTGTACATGGCTAAAGGGATACACGCCTGCCGAGGTAGTTTAAGGTCTATTTTTTGTACAAAATTAAAGGGATAAGTGCAAATCGGACGTCTTGCGCATGGGTTTTGACTATGGATATGCCGGTCTGACAGGGTATGCTCATCTTACGGAAAGCTGTCCCAAACCTCTAAGTGGGTAGGGCGAGTGGAACCTTCAGCTCTTAAATAGTGAGTCTCAGTGCTGACTCGCTGGAATTTGGCAGCGGATTTAATGTCGACCTAATAATGGAGGATTATATGTCAACATGTGCCACAGAGCTTCAACCACATACCGGTACGTGGCATCACTGTGTTGCTATAGGAATGACTGCTTTCCATTTCCATTGGAGGGAAGATGCCATCCCACTTATACCCTTCTACCTTCAATCCACAGCTCCACAACTTGATTTGGGGGACACTTAATAGTTATGGGGTAGTGCTTGGAAGGGCGGTTTAGGTTTCAGCAATTAATTCCCAGCTCTATTGTATCTTCCAGTTACTCTCTGTTGCCCCCTCGTGTCACTTTCCTTCCCCTTAGTTTTCTTCCAGTTCCTTCTCTGCACACGTGCTCCCACTTAGATAATTACTCCGGTGATTGTCCTGTTTGTCTCCCCTCACTGTATATATAGCCCTCCTCTGCAGTTTGTCTTTGCTGGATTGTCTTCATTGCCTCCTGTTCTGTCCCCTGGTCTGATCCCTGTGCCTGTTCACTCTGGATTTTTACTGCTCTTCTCACTTCCACCAATAAATCTCCAAAACATCAACTGCCTCTGTTTCTGCACTAGGGTCTTCATCTAACCTCCGCAAACCTGACAATTTGATTTGAACTGAATGAGAATGTTAGGATGTGGGAGAGGGGGTTGGAGAGGTTTTGTGCACAGACACATTTCAATAGCAGATCTCTCACAGAGGACTGGAAATCTGTCAGCTTGTCTTTGTAAAACAGAGAAGAGAAACTGCTGAGAGCTTTGCTTCAGTTTGTAGCTAAAAGCTCCACAGTGACAAAATGTACAGTATCTATTTGTTATGACATGCACAGCAAAGTCAAGCTAGGCATTTTATTTTGCAGGATTGTACTTCATGTTGAATTCAACATTGTCGATGGAATTCTGAGACCAAATGTGACTAGAAGTAATCTAATTAGCAGAGGCATGTACTTAAGTTATTTGACCGTGGATCAAGTCAAACTCATTTCTCAAACATAAAGACTTTGGAGTTGATTTTATAAAATCATTAAAGACTTTGGATAAGACTTGTACCTTCACAACAATGACAAACATCTTTGGACTTGAAACCTTTATATAATAAGTCAAACAGAAAGCCATTTTAAAGGAAATATCTGGGGCACACAGCAAATTGCAGATATTTCCTCTTCCTATTCTTAACAAGCATGCAATATTCAGCAGGCTGAAATTATTATTTTTTACATCCTGTAATGAGAGCAAAAAATGAAGGTGAAAGAGAAGTTCTGACATCCAGCACAGGCAAACCACCCAACAACAGAGGTATCGACCTTAACTCTGCATGATAATGCTAAACAACTTTCTGTAAAATTATAAACTCAGACAGAAGAAAATGTCTCATACCAATTTCCAACACGGGACATCCATTGACTGGCAAATTGAGAGCTTTGCCTTCTGGCTTACCACTTTTCAACTTAACACACAGATGCAGCATCCACAGTGAAATAGTAGCCACACTAATATGTCTATCAATTTACTGCTACACTCTTCCCTCACCTGTAAGCAGGACCCCAAGTTACTTGACATCCTCCACTTTAGGCAGGAACTCTCCTCCAACCGGAAGAGGACAAGCCACCTTTTTTCCAGTTGAGAACCATGGGATTGGGCTTGGAGGAGCAGATACTCATCCAGGCCACCTCACACTCAGGAGGTGAGTCTTGTTGGGAGGGAGTCACCAGAACAAGGTCATCTGTTAAAAAAGAGGGTAAAAATCCACTGATCCCCAAACCAGACAACCTCTGGCTCTTAAGTGCACCAATAAATAAAATGTTATGAACAGGACTGGTGACAAGGGCAACCCTGTCGAAGTCCAGCTTGCACTGGAAACAAGTCCGACTAAATGCTGACAATGCAGACCAAAGTTCTGCTCTGCCTGTACGAAGACCGGATGGCCCATAGTAAAGGGCCCCTGTCTCTGCACTCGTGGAGTCCCCCTTTCTTGGTGATCTGAAACATTTAAAAGATAAAAAGCAGCAAAAACAGAATAAATTGTTAGAGGGGCAAATCTTTTTCACAGTACTGTATTTTAATTTAAATTGCCTAATGCAGTATTCAAAAAGTCATTGAAAGGATGGAAATGTTTTCATAATCAAAGGCAAAATCACTCAAGATAATGAAATCAGAATTGGAGGAAAAAACAAGTTGCTTTATGATTACGGCACAAAAAAAGCAAGCAGGAAGAGGAGAAAGAAATCCTCTATATCTGCAGAAAGAAAGTATGAGTAATCTCAACAGAGAGGAAAGAACAGCCACTAAGGGACTATATGAACAGAAAAAAAGACGGTGGAAAGAAGTTTTCTTGATGACCTCAACAATCCTAAACTCTTTGCAAGCAAACAAGTGAACTACCGGGACAGACGAAAGATGAGCTGGATGAAAAGAATAATCAAAAAAGAGATGAAAGAGGAGCTGAAGAAGGCTGCCGAGCAAATGGAGAAGTCAGAGAGAGGCTCGCCTCTGTGTGAGGAACAAGAAAAGGAGGAGAACTGTAGAGGGAGAAGAAAGGAAATGAAGGAGAACTCTGATGGTGAGGGCCAGAGATGAAGAAGAAGAAGGATGAAGGCGATCCATCCCATCATAGTCATAAAGACAGATGAAGAGGGCCTTTGAAAGGCAAGTGGAGGGAAGAGAACAGAGAACTACTCATTGGGGAAATGTTTGAGGATCTTTAAATTATTTTTATCCTGCTGCAGACAAAAAGCAGATTCTTAACAGGAAATGGTAACAGCACCATGAAAAGGATATTCATAAAAAGGAACAGTTAATAATACCTGCTAATATTCTGCTGCAGCAGTGTGAACAATTAAAAAATAATATAAGTTATTCATGTAAAAGAATATCCTCTGTAACATTGTCTGATTGTAATTTTCATGGAGAAATTTTTAGAAGTAAACCCAGCCATTCTGTCCATAAAAGATGTGTCAGTTTTTAAAATAGAACTAATGACATACCTTGTTAACCTTTCCTGCTTTCTGTGATTCTTGACAGCCTTCAGCAGACATTTGTAAGATGTCTGAAAGGATAAAAGCCAGGACATTTCTTTCTGATTAAGTTTTGATGGACTCCAAAGAAGAACTGTCAGGAAAAATGGAGGTGGCATTTAGATGTCTTCCAAAAAGAGCAAGGTAAAACTAGATGGATGCTTTTATCGAGATCTACCGGTGCATCTTAAGAATACAATAAGTTAATGGTCTTTTCTAAGAAAACTCTCAAACCTTTTCATGTTTGTCTTACTCCAATCAAATTTATAATCTCTTTATTATAATTATATGTGATAGACTAAAACGAAGTGGTGTGTAATTCAATTAAATTCATTCATGATTTGTTTCTAGCATTCTAATGAATACAAATCTAAAAAAGTGTGTCTTACATTTGAAATCTCATGCCTAATTCACTTGGTGGAACCATCCTTATCTGGAGGTTTATTTGCAGGTATAACTGGGTTTGTCTCGCAGCTTTGACCACGGAAGACGGAAATCTTGGTCTTTGTAACACAGTTTGAAATTGATCGGAGTTAATGGAGCACATCTGCTGGAGCAAATCTGTTTTCAAGCCACAAATTCTCAGCTGGATTTAGGTCTAAACTTTGAGTATGTAATTCTAGCACATTAATCTGCTTTGACCTAAACCATCCATTGCATCTGTGGCTAAATTTTTAGGGTGAACCTCCCTCCACACCATACTACAGGGTTTCCTTCCTCAACTGTCCTGGGTTTAGTTTAAACCATCTTACTAGTTACCCTGTCTCAACCATCCCATGTCTCGGTAAGCTTGCAGTTAGTCCATCTACTCTCCTTATTCTGATGATGGTTTGAACGGAGCTCTGGGAGATAGTCTAAAGCTTGGCAGATTGAACCTTTGGTTTCATTGGTCATTGCTCTTTTTTATGAAACTCATTTTCCTAATGTTCTCTAAATAATTATCTGAGGCCATTAACAGAAGAGCTGTGATTAGATTTATCAGAATCACACAAGATGACCAATGATTGGTTTCACTTTAAGTGACCATTTTCCTCACACATTACAATTGGGTAGTACTTTGTGCTGGTGATATAAATGAAAAATGTGGAAAGGTTCAAGGTGGATAAAGAGTTCTTACAAGTAATATATTGCAATAAGATTTACCATCTAATGTCATAAATACTAATTTGTGACTGTAGGAATCATTACATGTACTAATAAGGTAGGGGTTTATCTTGTAAGTGTTGGCTTGCAGGTTCAAGCCTCTGCTCCGTCTGTCTTAGTTGTTGTTTCCTCGGGCAAAACACTTCACTTATATAACTGCCTCGCTTCTGTCAGTCCCCCACAATGCATCTTACCAACATCCATGGATGAAAGTAGTGAGAAACACTTTGCAGTCCTTGGACTTATTAATAAACTGCTATAAAAGAACAGGGCATTTACCATTCTAGACTGATATTCTTGAGCATATCTTCTTGCACACAGCAATATTTGAAGATATAAGACTTTTTATTCTTCTTCAGTGAAGATCGAAGGTCCCCATTAAATTCCAGTAGGTCAACTAAAAGGTGCAAGCCAGCATCGAAAAACAAAAGAAAACTGATGGACTGCTGTTTTTCCATTTAAACTCATTACAGTAATGGTGTCCTCAAGGTGAGATACGCTGCTACCTGTCTGATGTCTTGATTCAATAAGAACAAAAGCTAATTTAATCTCAGTAATAAGAATAAATTAAATTCCATGGCTCCAATCATATTGTAAAGCCTTGAAATTAAAAAGTACCTACACAAAAAGACTACATCCAATTACATAGATTATAGCCGTCCCTCAGTATCTGTAGAAACCAGTTGTGTGCCTTGTTTCTGTCCCCTCTTACTTGTAAGCTTGAAAGGTTTGCTTAATAAGATTATTTGGCCAGAAGTGACACTGATGTAACAGCCTCAGTCTCCACTACCAGAAGAAACTGTGTGCTTGGCCACAAACACTAGATGGCACCAGTGCGCCAGAGTCATGTTGCATGATTTCTAACTAGAGCAAACAGACATGTTTACCCTAATGTGGAATTCTGTTTTGCATCAGGCCGCTCCAGTCACACATGTATATTGCATATCGCACTGCATAGCAAAGAGGGGCTTCCTGCTGAAGGTGTAGTATTAAACACTGAAATGAAAATAGCACATAAACTCAAGCTTTCAGTGTAGAATCAATCATAGATTTACTATTGGCTTATTAAATCATCATGCACACATATGTCATTGGTGACCAGAGAGCAGAGTGGGAGGTTATGAATTGGAGCGAACCCTGACCACCTGCTGATGTGGAACAGATTGAATTAGAAACTCCATCAGTTGGAGTCTCTGACACTTCCTAAGCACCACGCTGTGACACTGGATTGGATCACCCTCAAAGGAAATCATCTTCCAAAGTCTGTATTAACACCATCTTGCCTCCCTGCCAGGTTAGACCAACATGTTCCACTTGTCCTGTGCCGGGGTTACAACTGGCACAGATGGCAACAGGTATCTTAAAAATGATGACTACGGTGCAACTCTCTGAGGGCGGCCTTTTGATTAATCGCACCTGAGGATACACGGCCAAAGCCAGTGACTGAAACTAAGTGTAGGTGCCATTTTGAGGTAAGGTACCTTCCATCTTTTTGGAGACTCCCTTGGAGATCTACTTCAGAGAGAAAGGCTAACAAGACTCACAACATTTGGACACTGCTACAGCACAAAAAAACAAGGTTTCTATTCAGTCGGAAAAGTATGGAATTTGAAAGTATCTTATGCATTTTGAAAAAAAAATACATGTGACAAATATATTTTATTTTTTTTCAGAGCAAATACATATGTTTTCTAAGAAATTGTTGAATAGACCATACTTTGGGTTCACAGTAGATGTTCTGCCCTATTACTGGCTTTTAATGTACCCCACACAGAACTGCTTAACAGGGGCAGATATAGGCCTGAAATTGTTATTATTGAAATAATCGTCAACTAATTTAGTAATCAATAAATCTTTAATTTGAGTATAAATACTCTATACATTCTCACAAAATGCTGCTTATACATTCTCACAAAATGTTAAAAAGTTCACTGGCCCCTTTTATGGCAAAAACCCTTTTAAAGCTCAGACTCTTGTGCTTCACAGTTGTTATGGTTTTCTCTTGCTTGCCAGTTTTCCTTATTTTCCTTCAAATTTAATACTGTTCAATATGACCAAACATTACAACTAGAACCCAACAAACACAATGTGTTGGGAAAAAACTAGAGGAATACCTCCTGTGTAATTGATTTGTTCACAAATATCTGAATATAAATGCATATTAATGCCACTTTCTCTGTTCAGTGAAGCTCAGTTTACGATGGAATTGGTTGCTATGACAGTAAAGGTCTACTAGCCCTGCATTCAGTTTTAATCTTCTGTCTACAAGGCAGCTGCTGCATTCTGTAAACAGGTCATGATTCGCTTATTTGTCTCGAGCTGGTGATTGCTAACTATGCGAGAAACTGAGGTGAAAGGCTTGCAGCCAAAAGCAGTGCCTGTGCGAGAGCCATTATACTCTATATGTATGCATCCAGCTGATACGCTTCCACCTCCAGTTTCTTATGCAGATCCAAGCATATACATAGAGAGATGCACGTAAAGGGAATGTTCATTGTGGGAAAATAAAGAGGCCACCTATCAAAAAGACCGAATGACAACCACTTGGCTTTTCCCATAAGAAGTAGGATATCTATGGTACTACAGAAAACATTTCTAACTGGCTTATGTTGGAAATGCTCTCTTATGTTGTAATTGTTGTAAAGTATTATTATTATTTATTTTTTTTTTTTGAATCATCACCAAAATGCAATTCCTGGAGTGCTAGTGTGTGGAGGTTAGTAAACATATTTATGAGAGTCTTGTGCATGGATTGCGCACAAGCATTTACAGCCTTGCGTGGATATCATGAGAATACATCAGTCTCTGAAGCTCAGTGAGTGCAGGAAGCCGAGGCAGTCATTTATGATTATACTTATCAGTGCTGTACGAAAGCCCAGGACACCAGAGAGAAAAGAGGATGAGAGAGGAAAGAGGGAGAGAGTGGGATGGAGAGAATGTGTGTGGTTAAGAGAGTTGTAAAATTTTACACTCAGAATGGGATTCCTCTTTATGAAGAGCAGCACTTGAATAGATATGAGCCTTGCACAGAAGATAAGGCAAATATTGAATGGTATAACAGACAGAAAAGAGATTGTTATGAGATTATTTTTTTTGTTAAATGTACATTTATTCTAAAGGTGATGTCCAGGTCTCTGTCTTCCCTTGGGTGTTTTTTTTTATCTGTGAACCTCATGCTTTTTCAAATTATTACCAAGGCATAATTCATTTTTAAAAGATATGCTGGCAGCAGAGGAACTCTCCTCTATGTGGTCTTCATTATACATGGGGATTTTCATGTGAAAATATGGAGGAAGGAAATGCGTAGGCGAAGAGTCCACATAATCAAGAAAATCCATAAAGAGTACAGTGTTACACTTTTATCTTTGAACCCTTCCCTATTATTTTTAACCTGGAAAAAAGCCTTATCCTATTATGGCTTTCTTTGATTTATTTTTTTTAAACTTGACACATTAATTGGCTTCTCATTAAATCTGTAAAAGCTCAAAATCTATGTGATTAACACAGAAATAAAAACAGCATTGAAACATCTGAGAATCCTCTCTCAGATTCTGCTGATGAGTAGCTTTGAGAACCTGTTAGACTTATATGATTTTTTATTTTTTCATTCTAATAGCAGTATTCTTTCGAAAAACACTTCTTTCTTTGCGTTTAAGCCAGTTTGGGTAAGATAACTGATTTCATCAAAGGCAAAAATATAAGAAAATAAATTAAAAAGATCTGAAAAAAACAGTCCTTAAAAAATCCTTCAGACTGAAGTCAGAGGTGTGTAGACAGTTACAGGAAGTGTTTTACTGATTGTATCTGGTAATAGGGGCACTGTGTCCTAATTATTTTCCTCTGCAATAAAACATCAATCCATCCATTTTCTCTACCTCTTGTCTCTCAGGGTCATGGGAGCTGCTGCCTATTTCTAGCAGCCTTTGGAAGAAAGGTTGAGTACACTTTGGACAGGTCGCCAGCCCATCACAGAGCTAGAAGACAACTTTTCAATTCTTTTGTATAACAGATAAAATATATACTTGTATTGTTTAATGTTCCTGTACCAACGGTGTCAGATTTGCTAGAAATAAAGCAAAAATTATCCCTTTATGTATGATTAAATGAAGGGATATCAGTTTAAGCAGAGATGGGTAGTAACTAGTTATACTTACTTATAGAAAAAAAGGTTAGTTTTACTGCATTGTTCTTTTTACTTTTACTTCAGTAAAAAATACTCCACCCATCATGACTAATCTACACATGATGAGTAACTTTATGTTTATGTTAAAATGGGATGTTTTGTTTTGTACTCAAGCTTAATTATTTACATTTTTATTTGCCATCTGCTGATCCTGCTGTTCCATTTGGAGGTTACAAGAAAATACAGTAAACAGTATACATTATCTTTTTAATGGGAGTAACTCACTCTATTCTAAGCTATACATATATACAGTAAGACTGAATTTTTAACTTTATTTTAGAATCCAATACACAGGCTTCAGGACACATATGATTGTTAAGAATTATTTATAATGTGAATTCTGCATGATTATGGGACCTTTAAATCTCAGTTTTTTGTGTCCATGATCGGCTGTGAGATTTGTTTTACTAAATACATTTCAACTACAGTATGATGTACATCTTTAGATAGGCATTACTTTGCATTTGGTTTATATTTTAATGGGTTTCACCATAATCACATCACTTCCATGCTAATTCCCAACATGTCTTTATCCTTTATCACTGCTTATTCATTCTTTTAATTATGTTTTAAAACACAAGGGTGATGCTATTAAAAGATAAACCTTCTACTTAGTCGGTTTTCAATACTGTCGATACGGATTTGTTATGAATATCTTGCTATGTCATGATCTTGGCCCTGATGACTTGCTTAATTACTCATTCCATTCACCTGTCTAACTCTGCCCAGTAACTCATTAGATCTAATCTGATCCACCTGTTTAAGCTCCTATTTGAACTGCTTGGTCCTAGTCGTCAGCGGCAGATTATTCACAAGCCTTTTGGTGAGAGTTCTTTAGTGTAGAGCAGGGAATATTAGCCCGAACCCGACGGACCCGAGAGGTCCTGCCGGGTTCGGGCGGGTTCGGGCTGTACTTTTTATTATTTCATTCGGGCCGGGCCGGGCTCGGGCTTTAAACCGTTATATGCGCTGCTAATAAATGATCATGTGATAACGTTCGATCTATACGCGATGAATGCAAAATGGATGTTACAGAAGTGAAACGGAGATTAGCCCTTTTTATTTGCCTCGCGTGGGTCATGTTAAGATAAAATACCGCTGTTTTTTTGTTGATGCTTGTTATTTTTTCTTTTAACTTCCTTGGTCAGAGAATATATTTAAGCCTAGAATTAAGTTCTTGTTCAGACATCTAGGCTAACTATTCTGAATAAAAATAGTAAAAATATACAGCAAAAATGATTCATTCTTGACTGATTGTGATATGCGCACAATTGAAAAATGTCGGGCTGCAAACGGGTCGGGCTCTACGAAGCTGTCAATCATAACGGGCCGGGCCGGGCACGGGCCTTGTTCTTTCGGACTCGGGTCGGTTTCGGGCTGACTTTCAAGGCCCGTTTCATGCTCTACTTTAGTGTACCTGATTGTGCTCTGATTACCTGATCATAACCTGTTAGTAATCTTACTAATTCAGGAAAAAAACTAAAACAAACCATGCAGTATTTCTGTTTTCAAGAAGAAATGTAAACAATGCAAGTCGAATTAGTCTGACGATGAAAAAAGGTAAAGCATTTGTTGATATAGGCAGCAAGCTGGGAGTAAGTATTGAGGACAATGAGACAATGTGAGACGCTTCTTTATATTTCAGCTGCTTCTAATGAATGTGGATAAAATCTTGACTATTGGGTGTAATCAGCAAATCATATGAACCTTTGGCTTCACCAAGCACTTTTCTTTAGGAACGCTTTTCAGACACTCTCCGCCATCATCTCTCCTCTCAGTCTGTACAGTCTGAACGTCTCAATTTCCTGCTCATCCCTGCAGTAAAAATGTTATCCCCACAGAGAGAGCAATTATAAAGTTGTAGTAATGCACTTAGATTTCTAGTAATGAAATGGCGTTCCTAAGATGTGTAGTTATACGTTAGAATACTTTTTTAATGTAAAACTTAAACAGTCCCTAATGCTGCTATTATTTACCACCGTTACTCCTGAGACTTATATGAGCAGACTGCACTGTTTGGGGGACCACCCATTGGGACAGAAATGGACAGGTGATCTTACGTTTCTCACATTTTTGGGGAACAGAGCTAAACCAACCACAAACTTACACATAGTCTGTACTGATGCATGGGAGGATAGTGCTCGCTTATAATCTAATATGGGAGAAAAGTTTAGGCCTATATATGAGATTGGAATGCATTTAGCAGATTGAAATTGATAAACTTTATTTCTGATTTAATACCTACCTACTGACAGATATATTGAGCAACTGAAATATACTGTTATTTACAAATAGTTCAAAGGAACACTAATAAAAATTATTTAGAATTTAGATAACATCATATCTTTTGACCTTGCATGTATTATGTAAATATTTCCCCTGAATTAAAGTGCCAATTACTATGCCTCATTAGGACATTTGTCATTTTCTCTATATTTATTTTTGCCAGATCCTTTTTTTGAATCTGTAATTATCTAGTTCCCTAGAGGGCAAATAAGTTTTTGATATTTGCGAGTCTCTTGTTTGAGGCAAAGTGAATCACTGCACTGTTTCAACAACTATGCTGATGTGTTCTGAGATCCAACAATGCTAATGGCATTGTCAACTCTACTGATAACATGATATCACGTTTGCACAGTACGCGGATGAATTACCACTCCTACTTAACGAGCTTCGTTCAGCTCATTGGTTTGATTCTAATTAGGTTGAAGTGTGCAGAATTAAATCTGTCTAAAGATAAAGACAGATATATTATTTGATATATGAATCTTTATATCACGGTAGATTTTATTTTGTTCCTTATAAAAACACATATGTCAGGTTTCTAATTTTATTAACATTTTTCATTAGGGGATGGTGGTTTGGCCTTAAATTATGCATCAAAGAGTCACAAGTAAATATGATAGACATCCAACTTCTTTATATGATACACAACTGTAAGTTCAAAGCAAATCAGGTTTTCTCTTTGAAAAAATGCCAATTAAGAATGATAGGAAAATCAGGAATGCACACGCTTGTATAATTTAATGTGAACAAACGATAGTTTTATTAATCTGTGTATAGATAGATGTTCATAGAGATGGTATGATACCTATAAATCAAAACACAACAATTTGTTTTTAGGTATGAGCTTGAATAGAAGAAGGTTTATGATCGAATATGTTTTGAAATTCTGAAACAGAACCTGTTAAAACTGGTCCATGCCCCATTTAACTCTCCATTAACCAGCCTGGATTGCACCTGATGTGAGTCTTGCATGGGAGCTTCTCTGTGAGTGAGCTGGAAATCAGAGAGTGCTGTCATTATTAATCATATGATGAATCTATTCACTTGTAAATATGGAGATGACATGGCAACCTTTGAGGGAAACTACAAACCCTTTTTAAGCCATCGAAACTTTAAATGAACTCATGTGTAAGTGTAGAATGTTAATGAGAGTCATTGTTGATAACTTTAAAAAATATATTGATTAAACCAAGATACATAAAACATATGGAGATTGTTCAGACAACCTTTCCTGCTGCCACATCTACGCTATATCAATATGAGAGGGGTTCAAGAGGAATACAGACTCTTATCAGGATTTTGTTATGCATGACATAATCACTTCAACAATTTGAGACCTTGTCATAAAATTACAAAGTTCCAACAGAAGGCTTTCATTCCTATATAAAGCTCTTAAGCTTATCTAAGAGTGTGCCACCAAATCCAGTCCCCTGCTGTCTGAATCTCCTTCTCATTTTACTCACTACGATGGATGGAGATACAAGGAATGCTATTCTGCTACAACTAGATGTGTCACAAGATCAAGCCTTTGAGTGTGCACTCTTATGACAGGATAGAAAGAGTTTGTTTTAATTGCAGCCATTCGTATGACAATCACATATAGTACAGCAAAAAATGACAAAACCAATATCTATCACAGATGATTATAAATCATAGCAGTGTAGAGAGTCAGAAGTTGGATAAAAAGCTTCTCTAGTTCTTCTATAACAAATTGACTGCCCTCCTGCTGTTTTGTTTTCTCCTTCCGTGTTCCCTTTTTTGAACAGCACAGTTTTCAAACACGAACGGCCCTTACAAACAAGGCCTCCAGCAGTATTCACGGTTGTTAAAGTCTTTCACAATTTGTCAGATAATGGATGATATATCAGTATGCCTGTTGGAGGGTTATAATATACCACACAATCCAGAACATAATCGGAAGGAAAATATTTGCTTTCAAAATATTTTTACTTAATGTCATCGTAAATGCAGCTGTTGTGTTTATGGCCTCAGATATTTGTTTGAAAACATTTGTATCAAAAATAGCATGTAATTAGAGATCCAACTGTTCCATATTGATGAGATTCATTTTTTTTTTTTTTTTTTCATTTGCAGTTTAGACTAGAATGTTGGAAAAAGAGGTGCAAGTAGCTCAAATGCAAGATTTGACATTCCCTGAAAGGGAAAAGAGATACATCCACACGGTCAAATGTGACAAGATGATCAATTATAAAAACATTTAAAGCAAACCATAAATTCCCCCAAAATTAGCTAAGAAATGCTTTAAAAGTCCGTCCATCCATCCATCCATCCATCCATCCATCCATCCATCCATCCATCCATCCATCCATCCATCCATCCATCCATCCATCCATCCATCCATCCATCCATCCATCCATCCATCCATCCATCCATCCATCCATCCATCCATCCATCCATCAGGGTCACAGTGGGGCTATTGGTGAGAGGTGGGGTGTCGCAGGGCAACACAGAAAAAAACAACCATGCACACACACACTCACACCTAATGACAATTTATTGCAATTAACCTTACAGTCATGCTTTTAGAATGTGGGAGGAAGCTGGAATATACACACCGAGCTGGGAAACAAACCCAAAACCCTCTTGCTGCAAGGCAACAGTACTAAAAACTGCGCCACCGTGGAACAGCTTGTGAATGAAAGCCTTTATGTGGTGCAATATTCTACATTAAGTTGCTCAGTTGTGCCTCCCAGAAGGGATATATTCAAACAGGTTCCTGGAAGGATGCAAAGCATCCTTAATTATGTCTGAAGTCAGGGAGCAGAGTTTCTGTTAACAGTTGTCTTCGATGACACACAAGTCCACACTGATAAACAGAATGGCAGGGAGCATTTCCAAACCACACTGTAGCAGCATTTGCACGACAGCTTTCTAATACACAGTGGTAGAAATCTAATGGAAACTTCTTGTAATTTGTAAAAACCTTGAATTTACCTAGAAAGAAAAGCCATTGTGGAGACTTAAAAAAAAAATCCCACTGGTATTCAAATTTCAGCTTGAGGTCCTCTAAAAGAGAAACATTAAGAAATGCAATTATTTTGCAATTTTTAAAACATTATGACACAATGTGGGAAGATTAAAGGGTGTGGTAGGGCAATTTCTAAGGGGCCATAAAATTATTTTCTTTGAATTAAGTTATACCTATTACTATAACTAGACAAAAATGTGCTTATTTATGTCTGAAGGGTTTGAAAACTACAACCATTTATTTGTGGTGCATCTGAAGGAAATGGTAGTGGCAGAGGCCAGTGAAGAGCCTGAGCTGTTATTCAGTTTAATACAAGAGCATCTTTGGATTTTATCAAGATAATTAAGCAGCCTGTTGCTTTCTCTTTTGGTTTATTTTTCGTAATTTTAATGCCTTTTTTCAAATCAATTTAATTAATTTGGTTTTTTTGTATAGCAACAAATTCCAAAATATCATCTCAATTCACTTTACTGAGTCAGTTATTACTCTTACTTTCTTTTTTTTTTTTTTTACTTTGTATTTGCTTATCATCTTGTGCGGTATATTTTTGCTAATTAACTTTAGTTGTCTTTTATCCTTTGATATTTTTTCTCTACTTTTTTGTTGCTCTTGTAATGCAAGCTAATTTTGTATTTGATGTCTTTATCTGGTACCGGTATAAAGCCATTTAGACTCCTGAGATCAGCAGCCTGTAGTTTGTTCTAACAAAGCAGTTCATCCAAGCCTACAACCTCCTGGGAATGATCTCCATTTGGATTCTCATCTTCATTTTGTGATAAATCAATTATCAAGGAAGTATGTCAAGGAAATGCCTACCCATCAAGAGATAACCAACAAAGTGAGCATCTTAGACAGCAAAAACCCAAGCTAAAAAACGGAGGAAACACCACTGAGGATGATCCTGTGCATTTCATGTAGCTGTGCCAAAGAAGGACAGTACACAGAGACTGATCATCAAAGCTCACTAACAGCTGTTTGGCAGGACAGCTTCAGAAGCTTAGGTTTAGTGAACCAGACAGGGCCTCAGGTGCAGGCTTCACAAAAATGCTCCTGAGACTGTGAAACACATAATGAAAGGGTGAAAATATGAAGGCTGGTGCAACATACATAGTCACAAAGAACGATAAATTTATTTTTATTTCATATCTTTCTTCGAGGGGAGGGCAAAAGAATCAAGGCTTAATCAACGTAACCTAATGTCCTTCTAATGTCATAACAAGTATCCTATATCGTATATTTAAATTTTTATTCTAAAGTAGTTTACAAAAGATACCTTGCTGAATTAAAAATACTTATGAACTAAACCCAAAAAGAGGTTGGCTTTTTCTCCGCTGAAGCAGAGAGGGGTCTAAACAAAACGAGTTTGCAAAAAAAGTGAAGAAATACATAAAAAGTTACAGGTAATAAGACAAAGTCTAATTTTGCCCATTTATTTAGCCATTTAAAAGAACTCCAAATCAAAACTTAAGGTTTTATGTAACTTTATGTAAAAGTTTTTCAAAACCCTTGTGAGTAATGAAATTACAGTTATAATCATTTAAGTCATATTCATCATTTGGATTTACCCTTGATTTGAATGATCTATTAATTAGCTATAACGTTCAAGTTATTCAATTTAATTGAGTCGACTAAAACTGACTAAAACTATCACATTTGTAAAGACTAAAATGTGTCTTAGGTTAATAATAGTTTTTGTTCTGAAGACTTAAACTAAATCTAAGATGGCTTTCAAAAACAACACTGTGTGCATCCCAGTTTCATTGGTTCAAAATCAGGTGTTTTAGCAAGATCAGGAACTGCCACAGATGCAATGGGAGTGGGGTGAGGAACTGGTCGAGAAATAGCTGATGTCAGAGCTCTCTGTTCTCTGCAATATTTTGAGAGATATAGGTCCTCCAGCTATTTTAATCTGAGGGTAACCATGGTTGGAAAGTTCATCCTTTATTCTCTCCTTAAACCTAGTCATAAACATATCCATGAGGGTGTACTCCTTCCAGGAACTCTCATAAGATAGCAGGTTAAAGTCTATAATATACTCCTGTATTGGTCCCAATGAGCTGATCAGTCCCCCTGCCTAAATGACAGAAGTTCTCTCGAAGCTTCTCTACTGGGAAGAACTGGGCAAAGATCTTTGATTAGTTCCTAAGAAAAAGCCCTGTACAGCCACGCTTACACTGTGCAACTTTTTGCCCTATTCTGGCCGACTTTCCAGTCGTGTGAGAATTTTTCGATCGGGCTGACTTTCAGCCTGATTGTACGTCATGCATCGTATAGTTTATGGGGGTAACGAGGGGCGATCAGCCTCTCACGACCACCTCCCCAGCAGGAATCTTGAGGTCGTGAGAAATCATACAGTAAATGTCGTGGGGAAATCGCTCAGTGGGCATGCGCAAACAAGGATTCTTCTTTGTCCTCTCAGATGAAAGCACAGAAGCATGGTGGGGGTACGGGTGAAATGGATACTTTCTGTAAAATTGACAGACCGTAGTAGCCGGGTTTGCTCAGCCATGTCTTTGTCCAAATACGTCATCGCCTTTTCTTTTTAGAGCATTCCTCTTCTACTCATTTGGCTTCTGGATAGACGAGTCCGAATAGCGCCATCTCACTGTGGAGCTAAGGCTCCACAGGCGTAGTTTTTAGACATACAGTGTGAGCAGATAGATCGCATTAGAGCATCCTGCAACATGCATCGTAACATGCACTGGCTTAAAAGTGACATAAACTAGGATTGTTGTGCCATTCAGAAGTTTCCTACAGCTTCGCTTTACTACCAGCTGGTTGTGAGATAATGTAAGCTACATTGGGTAAGAAAAGCCAGACATGGATCTTGACCACCCTTTAACAGTTCAGGACCAGACAAACACGGCTCCTGAAAAACTGGTCTGTTAGCATGTGAGACCCAGAAGGTAACGTAAGTGGATGCTGGGAAAGGGAGTGGCCTGACTGCACAAGTGCGTTTGAACCTCCTGCATGCCTGATTCAAACTGCAAAATAAAATTTTCTATGCCAGAATGCCACTGTCTGACCGCTGATGGATCCATGTTTGGCCAGATTATTTTGTCAGGCTCACAACAAAAGGACCTAGTTTTTGAGGCGGAGAGACAGTTAGGGTTATTTATTTAAGATGAAACGGTGGAGAACAGCCTTGGTGTCTAAGGCAGGAACCTCTGCAGAAAGAGAACATAGGCTAGTGACCACGTCTATCTGGCGGAGGTTAATGAACATGTGAGTCACTAACCTGGTCTTACAGTTCAGTCCATGACCCAAAAGTTGAACTTGGATCCAGCCAGTCGGCAGAGCGCAGTGAGTCCAATAAGCTGAAGTACCGGACGTTGAGAACAGGCAGGAGATCAGAACCGAGCACACGAAGGAAGGCAGCATAATTCAGATGGCAAAGCCAAAGTCGGTGTCAAGGACGTGCCCGGGAGTCAGAGCCAGAAGATCAGGAGTCCGGGGTACCGAAGGGAAATCCAGGGCGGAATAAGGAATCAGTTCCATCTTTGGTACACAGACAGAAGTTATGCAGGGGTCGAGGACAGGTCAGGCAAACAAATCAGAATAGCGACAGGCAGACTCAGAGGTCCAACGGCAGAACGGGTCAAAATCTGGCAATCAGAAACACTCAGCACGCTAGAGAACTCTAACCAAAGGCTCGCGTAATCTGTCACTGATGACTCGTTGAAGCTGGTTAAATAGAGGCTGAAGCAGGTGGATTAAATGAACCATACTAAGAACTGGGCGGAGCTAGGCAGGTGATTGAAATTAGTAATCAGACCAGTTATCAACACCAAGATCATGACCTTCGTGTCCCCCTCCTTTTGCAGGGGAACCAGCACCCCAGTCTTTTCCCAATTCAGCTACCACTTTATTTTGTAATCCTTTGTGGACAGGCATATTTGTGATTTCATATACTCATTTTAAAAAATGCAAAATCCCTGTTTTCCATAAGTTACATAATATTATTATTAAATAATTAGCTGTTATCTTAAATAAAGATTTTAACTTCTGGACTATATCTAAACATGTCTTCTTTAAAATTACAGCACTAATTTACAAGTTCAAACTGTAAGGTTCTCCTATTCATGCTGGAACATTTTCATTTCATTTAATCGAATTTTTTTACACCAGAAAAACCTCTCTGTGAGAATTTCTTAGTCAATTTTCTTGGAGTCAATATCATATTGTGAACAGACCCACCCTTTAATGTTCACTAATTATGTAACAATGGTAAAATAACATCTGCTAGGTATATACATTTGGAAATACATTTTCTTTAGAATAGATAAATAGAAATGTGTGGTGGTTTAACAGCAGTGACGCAGAAATGTTTGCCCCCATACAGGCAACCTTTTGCCGTGTTGTGTATGAGAGTCTACTGCTGCACAGGATGGTTAGCTTTAGAGATAAAATCATTTGAATGCCCCAGTTACACTTCAGCAGTTCAGTTACACTTTAGGGTTGAAAATGAGAAAAAGTGTGGCGGGGCCCATTCTAACCTGAAAGAGGAGCAGAGCATTTCTGACACTCTTTAAGTTTGCTCAGTTTCTTGCAAAATAGACAGACTATTGGAAAGTTTTGCCTTTATGGTGAAATATATTTTAAAAATATTTTATTGATGATCTAGCAATAGTTTTTTAAATTTCCCATTCAATGAGACAGGAAAGGAGATGCCAAACAATAACACAAAAAATATATTTTCGCTACAACCTTGTCTCATCTATGTTATTTCTAATAATTTAAAGTGACTAACTTCGTAACTGAGCAGACATCCTCTCAGCAGCAGTTTTTTTTCCCCGTTCCCTCCCACCTTGTTTGATACAGACCTGTGCTTTCCAGTCCAGCAGAACCCCTGGTAATGAAGGTACTGACAGCTGTGGATACATTCATAGATCATCTAGAGATTTTATTAATGCATGAAGTCTTGCTGCTTGAACCAACCTCTCATCCCTGCCCCTTCAGCAGAGAATGATTAATGGTGTTTCCCACAAACTGCATCAGTTAGCTGCTGATATCTGGTATTTGTCTTTACAAGATCGTATCGACTTTTGGGAGATCATGCAGAAAATGAACTGTCATGGGGGCAGAAGTATACCAACTAAAAGGGTGAGGATACTTTTGTTCTGCAGGAGAACAGAAGCCAGCCTCAGCATGCTGAAGATAAAACCGAGAGACTTTGTAGATTGTTCTGCGTAGACCATTGTTGTCCATTTCTGAAGGGAGAAACCTTGCTATGCCCTTTAAAAATGTTGCTCTCAGCTTGTTTTATGGAAATATGATTTTGTAGAAGTCTTCAGAGAGAATATTGTAACACCTGGAGATTTTTTTCTGGTTGGCTAGATCAAATAATGGCATCATTATTTCTATCTTTACATGCAGATGGAAAACCTACCACCAAACACTGGTGAGAGGCTTTGTTTTGGTATTCTTTGAATGGCTATTTGCAGTGAGTTAAACATCCAAGTCCAAAGAAGTAAGAGACTAAAATATTGAAAAGGCCTTTCTGTTGCTACTTCATGTTGCTTTTGCTCAATATCGGACTTCAAAAAGCATTAAAAAGCAGTAAAAGTTTCACTTTAGAAATATGTTTATTAATGGAATTCTAACAGAAAAAAAATCCATTTGTAATGTTTACAAATCGATAGTTCCATCTTTGCCATCACTTCCTTTCACTCAGCAAAATATTTCACAGTAGCATGTGAAACTCATGGGAACAGCTTCCACATGTAAAGTGTTTCCCTTGATATTTTAAATGGTGTCATTTGTGACACTAGAACATATCTTTTTGTACTAAAAATTATCATCAGTATATAATGAACACACAAAATATTGTGGATTAACCAATATAACTTCAAGCATCACTCGACAACCATCACCAAGACTTCTGTAATGTGGTTTTACTGGCTTTGGTTATTAACACGGACGCAACAATGACTGCTACTGTACAATGTCCCCACTCACTACATCAGCAGGGTTGCCAGATGTCACTGACTCACGTTTTCCAGCCCAACAAATGTTCATACTGTATACCGACTTGATATACTAAATCTCTCCCAATGTGAACCAAAGTCTAATGATCTCTTAGAACTGGGCGGAGAAATCTAAAGAAAAACTTTTTACCCATAGACGGCCATCCTAAACTGCCAGATTGGGAAACATCCCAACCTGGCAACAATGCACGAAAAACAGGCAACGTTAGTCTTTAGGTTCAAAACCCTGTCATGCACCACAACATATTTTAGCAAAATATTCTAACATAAATTCGCCAAATTTAAGAGGAAAATCATAGTTTTGTTTAAAGAAAGCATTTTTGTTTTACTAGAATTTAGTTTGTCGCAAGGATTTTAGTTTGAAGAAACAGATTTACACCATATGCCAACTGTCACAAGGATGTGTATGACAAGGAAGGGCTATATATACTGCATCCATCATTAAGGTAGTTAACATTGTATTACTTCTTGAGCTCCTTGAGTCATTTATTGTCACAAGTAGGTGCCTCTGCCGGAGAGTAAGTGTTGGGGCCCGTATGATTTATGGAGGACTCGCTGAAATTAGGACCGGCCCACTGGGCAAAGGCCCCGTATCACAGATTACCAATCCGAGCTTTGACCTTAACCTTCATATCAGAAATGTTGCAGCAGGTGTAATGTGCATCCAATTTTGAAAAGTGGACTCCTCCTCTTGAAGCGCATTCTATTAGCCATGCTTGCTTTGCTAACTGCAGCCATGGCCTCTGATGTTACCATGCTCTTGTAAGTGCAGTGCGATGTTCAAACCTGGCATGAAAAATTGCCAACTCTTTTATCCCTCTGTGTCACACTGTTGTGTTTAAGTAGCCTATCAAATATAATGGTGCTATTTAATTTAACGTAAATAGGTACTTGGATCTACCTATAATAGTACTGAATTCTTTACCAATATCTTATGTCTATGTTATATTTTGTTGTATCTTTAAAAAAAAACACAAAAGAAATTTAAGGTCTCTCAATTGTGAAGTTTATCTGGATTCTTACATGTAAAATGGTGGGAAAACCCTTCATGGGGGATTTATTTCCCCACATGCTGAACCAGTTGACACTTACGAACATGTAGAATCTGTGTATGTATTTTACAAATTGCAAATTCTGCTCTTTGCGTTCACCATTTGTGAGCATTACACCACATATTGTAAACATGATCACTTGTCTGTGAAAAATATCAAGCAATTACAATGGGAAAAGGGGGAATCCATGTGTTTATTCACTGTGAGGACACATAGCTAACAGCAGCTCCACCTACAGCCCTGTGATTATCAAATTGTCATATTTGATTTCAAAGTAATGTTTTATTGTTTAAAAAAAAAAGATAAACTGGGACATGTAGTAGATGAGTTCTTATCTTTGCCAAAAGAGCTGGTGATGTGCTGAACCTTTTTCCCTTTTTTATTTTTCAAACTTACCTGTCAAAAGATTGTGCTGTTTCCCTTTTTACATTTTACATGTTAAAATGTCAGAAATCAGTCAGTTTCTGCTCCCAGAAGTCATCCACCGTCTATTTTGAGCAATGTGGAGAAAAGAGAGAAGATTGTATCAACCAGGCTGATAATGCAAGTTAAGCCTGCGGCTGATTTTCCAAAACACCAGAGCTGAGGCTGAGAGCTGAGGGGGATCAACACCTACCAACCAGTGCAAAAGGAAGTTGAAAAAAGAAGGTAGCCCTCTTATTGAGGCAATTCACATCAGCCTGACAGGAGGAGGGATAACTGCTTTGGAAAGATAAGTGTACCTAGAGAAAATCCAGCAACAGAAACGTCCAGAGTTTTATCTGCAAACCACCTTCCCCTTTTAGCGATAGGATGGGATATGAAAACTGGCAAGAGGCCAGTGGGGAGGCCGGGAGTGTCATTACAGAAGGATGGCTGCACAGACGATAACCTGTCTCACTCTTATATTTCCTTCACTTTGTTTATGCTCCCCGCTCTGTTGCGAACCTGATGAGGTAAACATGTTGGTCTCCTGGCTTTGGAAATCAATTGAAGTCTGGATTTGTCTCCACAGGCCCCTGATAGACCCTGTGGTGAGGTTTTGTGAAAGGACCTGGAGGAGTGCTCTGGCTGCCCTCAATCCCTTCAAACACTGAGAGAAGATCTGGTGATTAAACATGACACAGCAGCACTCTTCGCTAACTCAAGGACACATGAGAAGATGCAGCTGCTGTTACTCTTTCCCCTGCTTGCAGTCTTGGGCGGGGGTCAGATCCGTCAAGATTTTGGAGGATCCATGTTCCTGTGAGAGCAAACAAAGCAGGCCAAGAAGACAGCCGTGCTCACTTTTAAAATATATGCACTCTTAAAGGACTTGCATTCAGCAAATGTTCTTCATCTTACCAATACTCATGTCCTGCATAAAAATACATCTGATTTTTAGCTCTTAGTAACTTGTTTATTTATATATGTTTATTTTATTTTTGGAAATACAACACAAATTTGAGTCAAACCATGGCTAATTGTTTTCACAAAAACAAAAACACAAATAAAGACTTTCAATAAGTAAATCTTCCCATTTATGATATTCTTTAGAGCCGATAGATTTAAAAATTAAATCTTATGTCACTTTCCTCATCCTTTATTTAGGTTTAGATTATCCCTGTGCAACAAAATGGGTTATAAGCGTGATGCATTTAGTTTGATTTTGTTTTAAATTATTTAACTATTCTCCCTGAGTTTTGGAAGAGGAAGAGTAAAGGTTGGTATTTTAGGACTTAGTGCTTACAATTCTGTCTTCTGAAGCTGGACTGCTCCCAATGTCCCCAGCGCTCCCGTTCTCAAGGTTTTATGTGGTACTGCTTTAGAGGATCTCTGTGATCCCACTCTCTAGGCCAAGAAGAGCTCCTTCGAGCTTCTTCAATGTTCCTTCATTGTCTCCTACAGTAGAGCTCCTTTGTGGTTACCAGGGTACTAAGCTCGTCCATTCCATGATTTCGCCACTATGTTGCACCCAATTTTCGTTAGCATCCCAGCAAAACCCATTGAAATTTTAGACACTGAGGTGGCAATGTGTGGGTCAACTGCGGCCTTTCCTGTGCTTAGTAAGCATTGAACTGTCAGCTTCTGCAATTTGTATTCCTGTGGCTTCGCATGTTCCTCGCGTGAGAGTTGCCATATCATTTGGATGTTAATTTCCCCTCCGTCCTCGGCCATGAGCCACTGGACTGAGGGGAAAATCTATGTTCTGTATTATCCTGTATACATATCAGCTTGATAAAATTTAAGGAAACTGCATTGGCAGCATAACCATTTAGAAGAAATGGCAGGTGGGGGATAATTCTTAGCCACAGATGAAAGGCAGTTTTCATACTGATTAAAGCTACTCACATAAAAGGATGAATTAAACAAAAAGTCTGTGTAAAATTATCCTACTCTCATGCAAAGTTATTTTAAGGCTGTTTGTACATTTTTACTATGGATGTCAAAAATCTAGACAATGTCTGCACATCAATCCTTGTTAACAGTGATGCAAGAACATTTTGGACATAAAGGGTATTTCAAGAGAATTAATTAACATAACAAAATATAATAAAACAACATATAAGTTATCCACATGCGCCAAGAGCCACGTTTTACTAAGGGGAATTCTGGGTCCTTAGCAGAGCTTTATAGAAATATGTTTTTCTCTATATAATACCAAATTTTTTGTTGTTTTTTAGACAGATATGAGCATGTGTTTTTTCTTCACAACCATTGTGAATGCACAACGTGAATTTCAAAACAACACTGCAGCAGTCAAAGCCCCACTCACCTCAAGTGAAACAAGACATCCATAGGAGGAAAAAAGAAATCCATTAGAGAGGAAGTCGGAACATTAGGACTGGCCTAATTGACAGTTTGATGCACTCTGTGAGAAAAAAAAGAAATCTTAAGTTGGCACAGCAACTAAAGTAAGAACACTGCAAGACTGCATGGACAGTAAAACAGTCACTTCTGCTATTATCTTACAATGACGGTATTAAGATTGATGATTAATTATTTAGAAAATAAGACTAGTTTGTTCATATTGACAAATTTATATAACGATGAATAATTGTCCTTGTTTATGCAACGCAATTTAATGACAAGCGACAATGATATTTTAATGGACGCTCAAATCTGTAACTGACATTTTAGGGTCAGACTGTAATGTCAGCAGAATACCTTACATTATTTGCAAACGTGCTTCTGATCTGGTCGCTGTCAAAAAGGGCCTGAACCCAATCCTCCCATCTGAGCAATAATTTCCCCAATAACTAGGTCACCCTGACACCTAAATAAGTTGTGATTTATGGGGAACATTAGTCCAAAAGTGTTCATAACAGTAATAGGAATCAGCACAGTCAAGATGGTGGTGGTTGGTTTTGTTAAAGCACAAGCAGGGACATGAATACAGGGTTGCTTCAGAACTGAGCTGATTAGTGTTGCTTAAAAGCTCTAGTTAGGTTTTGTTCTTCCATGTGCTTGCTCCTGTGATGATGACATCATTTAGCAACAATTGTTCTGAAACTGCTTTTGTTAAATCATTTCTAAAGATGCCTGACTTGGATCAGCTTCTAGATGCTGATGCTGATCAGCAGGTAAAACAATTCAGAAGAAACGACAACCACAAATATGGTGAAAGATTAATTATTAGCATAAGACCAAAACTTTAGATCTGGCTTATACGCCGTTACTGGTCCAGGGGAGTCAGGTATTAAGACGCTACCTTTCAAAAAGTTCTAATTTTATTGTCTATTGAGACAGATCCTTCTAAACTTTGGCAGTGGGCTCTATGCATAACCAGAGTTCCTGAAGCTTCTTTGTATTCTGTCTTTCATTTTAAATGAACGCCTTCATTTTAAATGAAGCGATTAATCCAGGTGGGTCTGGCACATGTTGTGGTGGTTACTGATGTGCAGCAAATTTAAATTAATCCGTTCATCCAGTAGAGAAAGACAGGAACCAATAGTGGTGACCAATAGTTGTCATCAGCTAGTAAAATTATAATATGAAAAAAATATAATAATTGTAATTGCAGAGTTAAAAAATGAATAATGATTTAGCCTGATAAAATGGACAACTGCTTCTAAGTAGTCATTGGATGTCATGGATAATAGCTCACTAATTGTGCAGGAGTCGAAATAGGAATAAAATGGTGAATGGGACATTTTCCCCTAAACCACTCCAATTTAAAAATGTATTTGTTAATAATAACAGTTCTTGCATGAGGCATGCTGTTTATATCTTACTTTTACCTTTTTATTTATGTCTTCTTTGTCTGTGTTGCAGCAATAGGACATCCCCCACTGGTGTGGCATGAGTATTACAAACCTTATTACAGCTTTGTACACCATAGGGGGTTTCAACTTTACAAAAAAATACTGCTCTGTCTGTTTGATATGGTGGGGATATTCTTGGGCATGTTATGTAGCAAGTAGATGAACCAGATAATATGTAAACAATATAGAGGAGGTCATATAGAACCGAACAGCACAACTCCCAAAAATGAAAATGCAAAATTAAAAGGTCAAAAGATTGAAAGTAAAGGAAAATCAGAAATCATTGTTGTTATTAAACAACACTTCAGTTATTAAAATAAGTGACACTGATATTTAATTAAAGAAATGTTTAACACAAAAAGAAAAACTGCACCCATTTACAAAAAAAAAAAATGTTCATGAAGATTAATGGACCAATGGTGAAGAAGCTGATTCTCACGTTTGGCACTAAACAGATCTCTTGAGTTGTTTTATGTAATAGAAGGATGATAAAGATGAGCAACATTAGTGGTAGGTGAAAGCAAAAGGCACAGAGTAGATAGTAACCACCAGCTCTAGCTGACAATCTGCTAAATCCGCTGTATCCTCCCATATCCTGTCACTCAGGCATCCTGGGATCTTCAACCATGCCTGTCCCTCATCTTAAAATATAACTTTGGTTTTTCCATGCAGGATTTGTGAGGTCTTCAGGTGGTCCAGAGTTTGTAGGCATATGTAAATATTTTTTATTGTTCTAAAACTGGGCTTTCTGCACTGGTTTCCAATAGATATTATGTCAATTAGAAAGATTTGCTTATGAATATAAAGTAAGGTCATGTAACAGCGTAACAACAATATTAATTGTATATGTTCAGTTCATGTCGATAGGAGAAATTTAAATATTTTGAATTGCCAAGATATGAATGCGATGATAGTATTGCATCTTCACTTTTTAGCTATTTTTTTGTTTTATTTTTGAAAGAAGTAATATTTTGTATACTATCTTTTTGCCGTTGTTTTTCTGTGCCTACAATCCATTTATAAACTATAACAATAATGATATTAGGGCTGAAACAATCCATCAGATTAATCGTGATTAGCAGATTGTTGAAATAATTGTCAACTAATTTAGTAATTGATTAATTGTTAACTGGAGTGTAGAGACTCTAAAACATGCCTTTAGCTGACAGCAACCCACCTTGAGCAGCAATTAAACCACAATTGTAAAAAAAATATATATGTAAACATTTTGCATTTAAGATAATTAATTTTCTTGTATGTCAGTATGCTCTATCCAGAAGTCCTCAAGTGGAAAAGTTTTAGTTTCACCTGGTTTAGTTTTGTAAAAAGCCTTCTTCAAGGAACCTTTGGCAATCCGATTATTAAAGTCATAGGGAAGTCATATTTAAATGTCAAATCATTCTGGCTTAAACATGTATATATATGTACACTTTATCAGACTATATAGAATTTCTATTTAAAATAAATCCTGTCTTAAAATTTTTTTTTTCCCGTTATCTTATGCAGGCCAGTTAGTTATACGTCAGCTTGTACACCTAAATTCGGCCAATCATATATCAACTGTCATCTGTCTATCGAACTTTTTCCGTCATAGCATCTTGATTCATATGTCGCAACTAATAATGGTTGAAATAAGAATAATTTACTTTACCGTTGAGTTCCGTCCCAGTGTTCACGGGGATGGACGTCTGTAAGCCTTATACACCAAACCAAGCTTCTGCCGCCCTGGCGTCCTCTTCCATAACATCTTCGTCCCCACTTTCCTCCTCTAAATATAAAATGACGGATGAGACTCATCCATGACCTCCGACACAAAAATCTCCTCCTCTTGCATATTTACGCTGTCCATAGCAGTCCTTGACAGTGTCGTTGCTAAGTCACCAATTTAGTGCTACTTGGGATTCTACTAGCACTAACTTGCTAACTGGTTAGCAAGGATGCTTCCGACAAACCGGCCACAACAAAACTTGCTTGCGAACCCTCCACCCCAACAATCCCACCCCTTTAATAAACAACCAATCACATTCACTTTATTCACTTGTGTAAAGTCGGGCACCACTTGGGAGAATTCGGAAATGCAGCAGTTGGAACAGTCGTTTCCCTACGACTTTAATCGATTGTTTGCATCGTTAGTTGCAGCCCTAAATTGTATTATACATTGTAAAGGAAATCTGAGTGTAAATACCTATTAATAATGACACAAAAGCAATAGGAGCATGGTGTGATATGTATTAACTTTTAAGAGAAACCAAACCTTTCCACTCAAGTCTGTTGTTTCTAATTCCCCCATAAAGCAATCTATATGCACTGAATGTGGCAAGTTTAAATCTGCTCTCTGGGAGTTGTCAAAAGCTGTTCTGTGAGAAGCAAGTAACCGTTTATTGAAGCATGTGCAGCAAATGACTCAGACTTAAAGGAAATTTCCTTCTAAGAAAAACAATAGAATCAGCTCTTTCAGCGACTCCCCTGCTGTTAAAGCATTAATTTCCTTGACTGATATCTCTCTGTAGCCCCAGCCAGGTGTTCTGTTTTTAGGCATGAAAATATAGCTCCTCTGGTTTAAAACCTGAGAGTGAACATCTTGTTTTAAAAAATTTTAACCTAAACCAGGATGATGTATGTTGATAGGAGATGTTATGTAGAATGTGTACTTTGGTGCCAAGTTGTGAATTAAGCCACTTATCGTTTTACTGAAAATTAAGATCCAGCAGATTTAGGCATTCTGCATGGTGGATGATTTATGTCCACCCTCAGGTGTTTTCGTAATTCCCTGGTATAGTTTCCTAGCTAAACTCCCAAACCTGCTAGTGGGGTAAGGTTTACATGCAAAGTCAGTCTATTATCTGTAAATGTGTCACAGGCATTTGCAGCATAAGGTTCTCCTTGGATGATTCTAACTTGCATAGTCAGACCTCTGTTTCTTTGGGTAGTGGAAGAATGCTTTTCTGTTATCATTTAACTCTGCTCCAGTTCATTTAATTCCTTGTGGAGCCAGGTGAACATCACAGCCGGGATCATTTATTTCCTCCACTTTTCTTTGCTCACATGTGTGTCAGCCTTTAAGCAAAACGCTTAATGGCTGACACATACTTCAAAAGCCTGCTTTGAGCGAAACAAAGTTGCTATATAAATGAGCTGTGGGTTTGTCCCCTCCTGATATGCAGATGTAGGAGGGTGAGATTTTACTCAAAAACAGGTCAACTTTAAACATCAGAAACTGACATTTAAAGCACTAAATACTTAGTTTAAGTCTTCAACTTGCATGTTTTCCAATTAAATGAAAATCACTCTTTTCTCAGAATGTAATGGTTTTCTTAGTTTGTGCTCTGCTGACGTGTTTATGATTTTCTTGAGGCACATCAAAATTTACAGCACTTCATACAATATTTATGTGCATTTAGTAGACAAACTTCTTTAAACAGTCTTGTTTTTCCTCTGTTTTAATCGCTCTTTGTGTTTTTTACAGGAACTTTTTAAATAAGGTGTTTAATGGGCCATTTTAGAATACAAATACATCAATTTAGTGGGACAATAACAGCTCTTCTGAGGCTGGTGATCAATGTGTGTGTCTGATACGCTGCAATTAAAAGATATACTGGAATTACCTAATCTGTACCAATCAACTGTTATATTGTTGTTCCCAGCAGCTGAATTAATCCTCATACGAATCATGCACTGCTTAAGGTGACCAGACCAGAAGACCCAATCTGTGTGGGGTCTGTGCTGCATTTTTTTTAACTTCTGTCGTGGTGTCCAAAAAATAAAACTTTTTCCCAAATTTGAGTGGGTCAGACTCTTAAAGTGCCAAAGAATAATTCCTTGGAAACTTAACTTATATTAGTAAGTAGTAGAGTAGTAAGAACAGCAGAGAAGATCAACGGGGCTCCTCTTCCCTCTATTAAAGACATTTCATCCCAGCGCTACGTGTCCCGAGCCCGTAATATCATAAATGACCCCTCACAACCCCACCATGGACTGTTCTCCCTGCTGCCCTCTGGGAAGAGACTTTGAAGCATTGGATGCAGGTCCAGCAGATTCCATATCAGTTTCTTCCCCACTGCCATTAGACTGCTGAATGTTATGTTATGTTATGTAAAATGGGTTATTTTATTTACTGTATATCTAAAAAAAATAAAATAAAATAATGTTAGAACTGTAAATATACAGTCACATGTTTATATTACTATTTTTTTCATGTATTTATTACTCTTTTCAAGACTGCATTTTAAAAAATTAAAGTGTCTAGAGCTGTTTTAAATGCAATTTCTTTTTTTATACATCCATGTATACAAAATTACAAAATAAATCTGTCTAAGTGTAAATCTATTTGTACTTGATTTAGAAAAAACAGAGTTTTAGTCATTTTCAGAGAGCCGTCTTATCTGTCAGTGAAAATCTGTGGCATGTACTAATGTCAAACCAAATGCAAACCATGCTTTAAAAATAAAGCAGAACATGTAAAGGGTTTTAATAAAAATCAACAAATAAACTGTTCATCTGCCTGTTCTTCCTTCCATCCATCCATCCATCCATCCATCCATCCATCCATCCATCCATCCATCCATCCATCCATCCATCCATCCATCCATCCATCCATCCATCCATCCATCCATCCATCCATCCATCCATCCATCCATCCATCCAGAGAGATAAAGAGACAGACAGACAGACCAATTTATCTAGCAGCAATAAGATAATTGAAAATTTGAAAATTGATTAACAATTTAATTGTTCCATTCTAAAAACAAACTGCTGGACCAATATTATCCTCTCTCTCTGCCTTTATAGATAGTTACATAGAACTCTGCAACTTGAAGTGCTCTCCTCTGGTCTAAGCAAGGTCTTCCCTCTAACCTGAAGGATACATATAAGTAGGTTCACCCAACCCTTTTTGTCAAGGGCTGATAATGGCTGTCTGAAAGAATTTAGCTTCTTCTAAGATTATCCATCTCATGTTCTGGCTTCCCCTTATTTATTGATCCACCAGTTTCCAAGACTTGTAGGTATCACTGAAAAAGGGTATTCTTTACTGCAACCAGCTGACGTGAACTAATCTCCCTTTGTCTGTAGTATGTACATTTGTTAACTGTTCTTTCCTGCAATATTGAAAGTGAATGAATTAGTTGAGTGAATTATTGTTAGAAATCATCTGCTGGTGCAACCTTAACCCATCTTAACATCAGTTGTGTCAAGTAAAAAAGAGCTATACTTTGCTACCTTATTTAAGTAGATATTTTGGCTATCTATACTTTACAGGAGTAATTATTTTCTTATCCAAATTTTACCGCTACTCTTGACATTTTTTTTGCAATCATCTCTACTTTCTACACCTTACATTTCAGAAATAGACTTGTTATTTTCGTTTCCTTTAAGCTAATTTTCGTAATGGCCTGTCGATAAAAAACAAAAAAACAATAAAAAAAACATATAAACAATTTGTTTCATCCAGAAAATTCATTTCTTTGTGGTTGAACTTGGTACTGCATCAACTTGTTGTTCGCCACATACCTAAATAAATTGTTTTTCAAGATGATGCAAAGCTAAAATTGACAATGTTACCATTGGTTAGAAAAAGAAGTTTAAGGTAGTTATCATCCAGTATTGTAGAAAAAAGTTTCTTTAATAGGGTACTGTAGTAATCAGCATAGATTTCAGCGCATCTGTCCAGAACATTTTATTCCTGCAATACTTTTACTTTTATACTTAAATGGTACTTATACAATTTAACTTCAGTAAAAAGCTGAAACTGATACTCTAACTTCTACAAAAGTGTTTTTAAACAGTAGGATTTTTATTTCTACTTGAGTAATAAACATTAGTACTTTTGATGCCTCTGCTTAACACAATGTGTGGATTGAGAACAGAAAATTTGAATAAATGTTGATGAAAACAAAAAACATGAGAAAAAGATGCATTCATCTTCTATTTACCATTCATAAAAAAGGCCGAATGAAACAATTTTCCACACAACTGGAAATCTTAGATGTTTGTTTGAGAACATTAGTGAAAGAAACAGAATTCTAAAGCCCACGGAACCGAGCAAACACATGAGGGAGAAATCCCTGGTTCAGAATGCTGAATCAACATTTAGTTCCATAAATATTTGGTTGTACAACAAAATACAAGCTTTGAACATTTTCCTGAACTACATTAAAGTTATCATCTGAACCTAAAGAAAAACTGCAGACCCAGGAACACATGGAAGTCCTTCTATAATGACAGGCTGGAGATGATTGATCAGAAGCACCTAAACAGACCAGAGTTATTCTGGATAATCTGCCGACATCTGTAGCTTAGATAAGCTAATGACAGGATCATCTATTAACAGGGCAGCTTACAGTCACGTATTCCAACAACCTAAACTTTTTTAAAGGAAATAGAAAAGAAATAATGTTGAAAAAGAAGCACAAAAATTTCTCTTTTAACTTTTAGATCAGCCTTGCAAGAGTCACATAAAGCTAAGAGACCAATATGGATTGTTTCTGCCTTCTTCGGAAAATACTTTGCATGAGGGAAACCTCATTCTGCTGTCTTAACATTACCTTTGGGAAATATTTAAAGAGCCTAGTCAGGTATAGAATATAAAATATCAACAAAAAAACAGTTGATCATGGTAAAATTAGGTGATATACAGCATTCACAGTTTTACCTGCTGCTTCAGTGAACAGCATCTCCCATCTGATCCTTCTTGGAATCAAATATTATTTTGTACTTTTTCACACTGAATCTCGGAATGTTGTTTTTTCGTGTTACACCTCCACTGGGAGGTGCTAACTTGCTAAGCCCCATTACTTCCTTTTTTTTTTTACCAGCAGAACACATGAGCAATATCATAACCGCTGACGCGTGGTGTTGTTATGGCAGATATACACAGAGGGGCTTTACTCAATAACATTAAGCAAAACACAGAGTAAAACAAAACAAAAATAAATAATATGCCAGCAGAACATGGTATGTTTTAAAAAAAAACTGTATGCAACCAGTATAAACCAATTGAGAATAAATTTGAAAAGATATATAATGAAACTATGCCCTTTTAAGTCTGCAGCGTCATGTTATGGAGATGCTTTTCTTTAGCAGAGACAGAGAGGTTGATCAGAACTAAAGTCCACTAATGCACCAAGTAATATAGCTTAAAGCTTTAATAATTACGAATAATAAAATATCTTAACATTTTTCCAAAGACAACCCCCCTGAACTAATGCAAATCATTAGTTTGCATGGTCTAGTTAAAGTTAAGACCTATGTCAAACTGAGAAACTTTAGAAAGACTTCATAAAACTCTTCATACAATCTGACTGAACTTGAGCTATGATGAAGCTCACATATGTTCTGATTGTAATTCAGTGTTGCAGGTTGGAGCCATATCTAGCTCAATGCCCCGCAGAGTCTTTTTGCTGTTGTGGAGCCTACATGCTTAAACAGAATTTGGATCACAAGACTATGCAACTACTGTTGAAGATTAATTTCTGCATAGCCCATTTCTTGCTGAAATTTTAAACATTGTGAATGAATTACGTTGTTAAATGTGAATGTTAGTAATGTTGCCACACTGATGAGGACACCAAGAGGAGCGAGACTTCTCTAAGTAATGTTTTTATTGCAAACCTGTTTTTTTTTTTTTATGTCAATATAACATTTGTGGACACTTGCAAGTGAATTTACAAATTTCTAGCTGATCAGCCACATTCCATAAGAGCTCTGCCAATGAAGTCCTGCTCGAAGCCATTTTTCAATGTATTTTTTCAGCTTAATTTTGCAGTAAACTTTGGCAGCAACCAACAAAAAATTAGCTTTACTGCCACAACATGGTAAGACGGTGAACAGGAGAATGCATTCATATACATCTGTGAATTGTTTGCTTCTGTGTAATTTTCCCCAGTTACACAATCATGCTTAAGATAAATGTTACAACCACTCCCCTCATTAACACATGGAGACAGAAATTTCAAAATAAATAAATTTCTAAATATAAAAATAGATAAATAAATAAGTCTGGAAAAAAAAAATATATATATATATATGTCTAATGAATACATGCATAAATGCATAAATACACAAACATTTAAATAAATGATACGTCATCACTAGGGAAATATGCAACAAAAAGATTAGCTATTTTCATGAGATATTTATTTATTTATTTACTGTATTATGTATTTTTTGTTTAATCCCTTATTGAGGAGCTATTCTAAAAGTATCAAATTAGGAACTTAATACAAGTGGACACTACACATTTTATATCAATATTTTCTTTCCTTTTAACTACAATATTGTGTACAAATTCTTATTTGCACATTTCATACATTCAAACATGATGGTGTTTAAATGTTTACATTTATACCTTAAAAAAAGGATAAATGAAATACATTCAATACAATACTACACAATATTTCTATCATATTTTACAGAAAATTTTTCTTAGGTTTAACCCAACTGACTGAAAGCTATTCAAAACTGTATGTGATACAGCGTAATTGTCTGGATTTTTAAATACATGACCTTGTTTAATTTGCTTTTCTGTCCCCCTCCTGTTTCTTTGGTAGGAATCCAAGAGAGGCTGCACACTCTAATTAGCCTGATTGCTACAGACACTGATAAAAAAAAGACCTTCAGCCGAAAGTTCAACAGTAAGCTGACATGCAGCAGTTTTTCTCACTGCTAGCTGAATAACTCACAGTAAGATCAATAGTTGAGGACCTTCCTACATGAGGCGAGACTCATTCAAACTCCCCCTAAAGAGCCATTATTTACTGCTTGCTCATGCTGGGACAAATGAAGTCAGCATGGGCCCATTACTGTGTAATTAGAGAAAAGAACGAGACAAATATTTAACAACACAAGCCTTTGTGATCATTAAATCAGACTCAGAAAAGAGATTATGGTGATTTCGGAGTTTATAAGTGGAGAAGAGCAGGTTAGGGTTCAGAAGAGGAGACTGCTACTCCTATCTAAAAAATAACCTACACCAGAGATTCAGTGATGACAGTGGCTCAGTGGTCATGATTAATTTCATTCTGATCATTGTTAAAGCTTGTTACCTATTCCAGAAGAACCAAACACATTTGTTCTTGTTTGGTATGGTGGTTGGAATAAGAAAAGCAATCAGATAGCAAGCCCGTTAAAAGTCCCATCCACTTTAGCTTACACCCATAAAAAAAAACACTATTGCACACAATGGCAGGGCATTTTTAGGGCCAATGAAGGAGAGGAGCAACATGTTTCTTATTAGAGGATATATATTCTGCAAATCTTCATATTTTCCCACTGTCTTGGCCAGCTTCAAAACCATCCAGTACTGTTCTGTGTAACAACGCCAGTCCAAATCCTAACCAGTTGCAACATCATTATAGGCAGTTTTCTCCAGATAACCTGTTGAGAACAGGAAGCGATAGTTGAATAATGGCATTTTATATTTTCTGCTTCAGGAGCAACCACAAAATGTCTGGCTTTCTGTGGACTATGAAGTATCCTCACTTGTTTTCCATTGATACCTTATATTCATGCTATGTGTTTTTTGTGTTGATCCAATTTGAAACACCTGGTGTCATTATTACTTTTATTTATTTTTTTTAGTATTTGGGTAATTTTCTCAAAAATCTGCATATTATCACCCCTTGTTTTGTATCACTCTTCATCAGCAAGGTACTTTAACTCCTAATGGACAGTGTCTTAGAATTATTCTTTTTGAAGAAAATTCAAAATCAATATTCTGTTTACAAATTTATCATTTAGTAAATTTTTATTTATTAGTTTTTATGTTTTGTTTGATTTAAATTACTAGTATAATTGTATACTTTCCTTTAATTGGAAAATATGTAAACGTTCAAGCACAACTGTATATATAAGTTATTGTTTTGTGTCCTCCCCCATCCTTTATCCTATTTCTTGCTACTACAGGGGTTTGTTTGCTCCTGCCTGGGGAGGGTTCCTCACCTTCCATCTAGTTCTCAGTAGCAGTTGATCATGCTCCACAACATCCCCCATAATCCTTTGCCCTGCTTCCATTTGATGTCATCTTTTCCTAGGGATTAACACAGGTGCCCTGAGGTGCTGTGATAAGCATGGCTTCTAAGAAAAGCCCAGTCAATAACAAACAGAATCAGGATCCTTAAAAGTTTCACTTACACATACACACCCAAAGAAATTCCCCGATGCCAGATCAGTTGGCAAGCAAACAAAAAACACACCATTGCTAAGTCCATTTGAAGGACACAAAATGATAGACAACAAATTATCAGTATTTAGACCACAGAAGAACTCTGGTACACATAAAAAAATATTTTGCTTATGAACATTGACTGTGTTGGACATTAAGTTAATTTTAAATATACAATATTTTATTCCATTTTAATCTGTCAGCAATTTCACAATAAACCCTAAGGCAAGAGTGAGGAAGCTGTTTGCCTCACTATTTGGATTTGGACAATATTTGAGCATTCCCAGAGTACAGATGAGTTTAACTGCACAACGGTGTAGTTGTCAGCGCTGGTAGATTGGGCGATTGCTTCAAAGGTTTCCTCTGTTTCTCAGTGGAGTTTGCATGTTCTCCATGGGTTTCTGGTTTATTCCTACTGTCTGAAATCATGCATGTTGAGTTAACTGACTTTCAACCTACCCTCAGGTGTGTGTTTGTATCAGTTATGTGTCTTAATGCGGCCATTTCATTGACTGGGAACTGGTCCAAGCCTCTCCTACTGTCCGATTGGCTACTGACCAAAACTAAGCAGGTATACTTTGTCCTGCAAAACCACTCCTGTTGTTTAAATATGAGTGGTTTAGCTGAGGACAAAACCTGTCGGGTTTAGTTGACAGCAGGTTAAAAAAAAGTAAACAATTTCACATAATTGCCAAAAAACATAAAACAAATGAAAATACAGATTAAATACAGTGCCCCCCTAAATAGAATGTAATAGGAATAAATTCAAAATATTTAGAGTTCAGTTTATTGTAATCTCATTTTATTCACTTAAGTGTGTTTAAGTTATTCAATACTTAATCTCAATACCTTTGGTGTTTCATTTTTTCTCCTGTGTGCATACGCCGAACTAGCTGTAGTTCAGGACAGCAAATGAATGACTTAATTCGAGTGCAATCATTGTCAAACAGCAAGCTCCAAGAAAATGCACACATGTGGAATAAATTCAAAAAGACTTTAATTTAAAAAAATTTCTAAAAAATAGTTTCACCCCAGGATATGATATTGTAGTTAAAAAGTACTCCAGTTTTAGGGCATGGCAGTAGTGCAGGGGTTGATTGCATGACCCCTATATGATTACCTTTGCTGTATGTCTCCACTCATCCATTATCTCATTTCTTACCCGGCTGCTTTAAAATAAGAGCCGCTAGAGTATAACAAAAGAAGTACTGCAGCCAATCTTTGCTAAACTAATAAGCTACTATCTACACAAAAAAGAAAGTGAAAATAAAAATTATAATTGGAATAAGGTTAAATTAGCTTAGAAACTGATTATAATAATTTGGAATGTGTTCAAAACAATTCACTATACAAATCAAAGAGGTGGAGAAAACAGTATTTTGGTCAGGCAACATTTGACTTCTAATTATTTAACTCCTAAAGATTTGATTCCTAATGTCATACATAACAAAACAGCCGAGGAACTTTAAAAAAAGTGGAGAAAAACAGTGGGGTTATGGGGTGTGACAGCACAACTAAGTAAAATAAAGAAATGAAATAATAGGGAGGACTGTAATAACCTGACACATTTATTTGAAGACAAAAAAAAAAAATAAAATCCAATGTCCTCAGATAAAATCAAAGTCTGTCTCTGAAAAAAATATTTGCTCAGATTTCTTCTCTTCTTGCTTTTTCTGTCACATCAAAACATTTACCTTGGAAAAGAAAAGTTCTAAAAGCTTAAATAGTTTTAAAAGCATTGTACAAAGTCTTGACAGCCACAAAATCTTTAGCAATTGAGCAGAGCATTGAGAATAATGAGTAGAAAACACAACCACATTAATACAGAAACCTTACATTTCCCCAGCTGCACTTGACACCTTAGTCTTCAGTCAATAGGAAACGATCTATGCTTGGTCCACACTGAAACCAACATTTTCACATGATGCCAAGCATAAATCATTTATGTCATGGCAGAGAAAAACAAAAATATAAATTACATACACACATGGACAGCACATTATAGGGAGATGTGTCTTTGTTTACATAGAGCCTTTGTTTATACAGCACAAAATGTCCCCACCATTCATAGTCCTGTCTCCTGTCTCCCTCTCCCACCACTTACGTACACACTGACAAACAAGATCATTTGCATCTCCTTAGGGGACATTCCTGCAGGGCTCTGAGTATGTTACAAGTGTACAAAAAAATTTCCTTATTGCACATTTAATCACTCAACAGATAAGGCAGGGATGTTCTCTGAGGTGGGAAAAAGGAGACACACAAAAAAGTTAATGAGGTTTTTCCTGTCTTACACCTCCAGAGGCAGGGGTCCACTTAGCAGCACTGTCATTAGACTTGAATTAAACTGGGGCTGTTGTTTTGCTGCACTATCACTTTTTATGCTTTAATTGCATAACGAAGCTGCTCTGTGAAACAACAAAGGAGATTGAGGATGCTGCGGCATCAATGCACAAGGACGTAGAACAGTGCTAACTTGTTATTTCCTGTGTTTTGCAAAACTAGTTTACAAAACAATATCCCTGCTGTTGTCTGGTGTAGAATGTGTTGCAGAATTTTAAGCTTCACCAGACAAGGTGTTAGACACACAGGAGAAGCAGCATGTTAGCAGTAGCCTTTAGCATGCCAGAAACTGTTCTAATAATATTTTAAATCACTTCAACGCTACAATCCATCATAGAGATAGTGATCTTTCTCTGCCACCCCCTACTGCAATAGACTTGCAGACATTTCCCACAAAGTCCCCTGAATACAGATGTATTCACAAATAAAGACAGAGCTCCTTGGAAATGCGACTTTAAGCACAAAATGATATGGCTGTCACATCTTAATTGCATGAAATACATTCTAAAGTAAAAATGTTAGCCAGCAGTGTCCCACTAAATTCTTCACACTTGTTAAGAATTGTAACTATAAACCTCAGTTTAAAATTCAGGATTTTATGTTACGGGCAAACCCAATACAGATGAATAAACAAACAAACAACTCCCAAAAAAAAAAAAATAAAATAAATAAAACTATTCCCTAAATAAATAAATAATTAACAGATTTCAGTGAGGAAAACCTGAACTTAATGTCTGAGGATTCTGTTTGGAAAAGTGTCTCAAAACAACAAATTGGCCATATATGAATGGCTTTGGATTTTAAGTAATACATTCATCTAAATCTTTCAAAAAATGCCTGCAATCAAAGGCTTTTTTCTCATAACCCAAATCTGAAATAACTGCAATGAATTAGCTTCAGAAGTAACCTGAGTCCAACAACAGCTGATCTGTTATTGGCCTCAGAAAGTTCTTGAACTAGAATCACGAGGAACCAGGAACTTAACAGGCAACATTCTAATTGCTTTAAATTAGTTTAACATTTTATATATTCCAAGCTCTTCACTCTACAATTTGGCTCGCAAACATAAAATCCTATCTTTTATCGGTGTCATAATATTGAATTATTTATTTAAGTATGGTTTTCAACCATTTTCGTTTCTGCTTCTTTTCTGTATAAAGCAACTTAATGAAGTTGAGTTTCATTAGTCAAGAGTTTTTAGCTGAAATATCATTAGTATATTTTTAGATTTTGTGCATACTCACATTTAATAAAGTATATGTTAAATCTGTTGTCATCTAATGATTTTATTTTTCCACCTGACTGAGCCTGAACTGTTTTACAAAGAAGAAACAACGTCTGAAGATGTTAAAAGCCAGTGGAGATAAACCCAGAAGACCCTGAGCTGGACCTTCAAAAACATTATCATGTCAGAAGATTGAAGCTGACAAATAAACAAGATATAATGATTGCACAACTGAACCGTCATTATAACAAATCTTCAAAGTCCAACATCACTGAGTAAACAATGTAATCAGAATGATAAGGAGGACTGTAAAAAACTGACACATTTATTTGAAGGCAAAACAGAAGAAAATCTTTTGTTCATAGATAAATCAAGTTCTGGTTCTAAAATAATATAGCCTCACAGATTTCTTACCTTATGCTTTTTTTAAAATACTGAAACAGCAAAGTCCTTTTAAATGAAATGCCTTAACGTCAGCAAGCAACTAGCTCCATTGTTTCATAAGCCAACCAAGCTAAAGAAGATATGTGTCCCTTAATTTTATTTTCTCAGGAACAATTACCAAAGGTTAAGAAGAAATTAAATTAAAGGTTATTAATATCTGAATTAGAAACATTTAATGATGTTATTGTTAAGTCAACACATACGTATGTGTGCATAGTTAAGTGTCCATCATTTGAGTTTGATTCAGTTTCATTTGTCGTCCTAACAGCGAGGGGGGTGGTTGTTCATAGCATTTGGGGGGTTTTGCATAGGGACCATAGGGACATGTCCCTACCAAAATTTTTGGCTTGACCTACTTGTCCCTTCCTATGTGAATAACATGTTTATAGTTTACAATACAGCGTTTTTGCAGCAGTCACTTCGTTTCTCACAACTTGTATGTTGAAGTTAATATTTTAAATTATCAGTGTCAGTTCCTCTTATAGTTCCCGCACCTATGTAAAAACAATAAATCTATTTGCAGTCCCTAGAATCTTATTTTACTTTGTTTTACAATAAAGAGAATATCAGCATATCAGATTAAAAAAAATAACAGTGTGTTTTACTTCTGTTTGCCGTTGCACAATTCTATTTCTTCAAAAGAAAACACCTGATAAATAAATGTATATATTAGACCTATTTAGATTATATTTGGTTAAAAAGGCACATATTTACCTTTCGTCTAAGTCACTGGTAAGTTCAAATGTAACCCTTTTCAAAGTGTTCCAATTTCACATGATTCAGAGCAACTGATGCTTCAAACATTAATAAACAGCATGTTGTGTGTGTAGTGCTTATAAAATGTGTATAAATGTAGCACTGCTGTTTTCTCTTTAAACGAAATGTGCCCTGATGCTCACATCAAGCATAAAAAAAAAAAAAAATAGGAGCATGCATTTTTTGACATCAGAATAATTCAACTTATGACCAATAGTGTCCCTACCAAAGTTGAGATCAAACCTACGCCCTTGGTTCACAGAATAATAAATGAAATCCAAAAGTTATTTGCTCAAATAACAAGTTTTAAACAATTTACACAATAATATATTTGATTATTATTAGCCTTTTGAAGCTGTAGGAGAGAAGACCAAAAGACCTGCAGCTGGACCTGTAGTCAAAGGAGCAGGGCCTAAAGGTGAACAACTAAAATGCTTCAGAGGGGTTCTTGAATTAGTATAGAATATCAAAATGTTAGATGTTTATGTATATACATTAGGTTTGCAACTAATGATTAATTGGCAAATTAATTAATCTGTTTATTAATTTTTTCAATGAATCGATTAATAATCGGATTGCCAAAGGTTCATCAAAGAAGATTTTTTATAAAATGCAACTAGGTGGAACCAAAACTTTTCCAAGAGAGGGGTTCAGGATAGAGCATATTGACAGATAAAAAAAGTTGTTTTTTTTTTATCTTACATGCAAAATGTTAACATATTTTTTTACAATCTTGGTATAATTACTGCTCTAATAGGGTCGCTCTGTAAGCTAAAGGCATGTTTTACAGGCTCAATACTTCAGTTAATGATTAGTTGATTATGAAATTGGTTGACGATTATTTCAATAATTCATGAATCAAGATTAATTGTTTAAGCCCTAATAGATATACATTTATAACACTCACCTCCACCACTTAAACAACTTTTTTCCACAAGATCTAGTCTAATCTCGCTTTCTCTGAGACAGGGTACCTCTTCTGTTTGTACACCAGCCAGTCACAAACCTTGTCATGTCTACCTGCTTTCTATTAAAACATTTCACCTCCGCATCTTTTGGTTGTTTAGAGACCGTGGCCTCTTCATTCCAACTATATGTGGCTATATCTTTTTGGGGCTTGCTTAACACAACAAAAGGCTACGATCGGTCAACAACACAACAACTGCTCAGTTTTTTGTATGTTGGCTTATTGGCTACCCACAAATGATGCAAGATGTCTGAGTACAAAAATGCACCAAACCTTTTAGAATTTGATTTGTAATAAATATTTTTAACAATGTTTAATTTACCTATCACCCTGTAGTTATATGCTGTTATGTTTTTGCCTGTCAAATAGAATCAATAGAAACTATTTAGTTTTTAACTTTATTTTTTTTCGAGTTTATAGTGGATGAATACTTTTGAAAATATGTGCACCACTTGAAAAATCTGTACATTGCAGACTTGGAAGCAGAATGCAATCATATTTATATAATGTAATTCCAAACAAAGCTTTCCTGCTTCTTTTTTTACAAACCATGTCCCTACAGCCATAAACAGATAGTACAAGAAATGACTTTTGCTTCTAGCATAGTAATATTATTAAACTTAACTTGATTCGCCCTGCAGAGAGAAAAAAGAAGTTATTTCATATACAAAAAGGTATATTATATACAGTAAATATCAAAACAACACAAAGTGTAACAATAATTGACAGAGGCAGCAAAAAGACAGAAGTATAAAATCCTCAGCCATGTAAGTTTGACCTGTTTTTACTCTTGCGGTACAATTTAATATACTTTCTTTGGTGAAAGTCTTCACAGAGCTTTAAAAGTTCAATATGCTTACTGTTATTATTGAATTTGACAGTACAATGTTGTGCCTGCAGAGTTCAATGAGCTGAATGTGACTGATAGGAGCAGAAAGGCCCGAGACCAGGAAAACACGCCCAGAAAGAGCCTCAGATCGGCAGACACTGATCACACTGAAAATGTGTCAAAATGAAAAATGGGACAATTTCTTTTCATCTGTATTTTTTTCCCTTTTGTTGTTTTGGAGATTAATGTTTCTTTGTCTGCATTTTCCCCTTTACAGAAAAGATGACAGCATCCGTTATTTGTGCTCTGCCACTTTGACTGAGTGATGCAGTGTTTAAAAGCATGTTCATATATTCATTTGCCTGATTTGGTTCTATTTTGAAGGATTATTTTCAACTCTTGGGAACAAAAAGCAAGGTGTTTAATCTGTGTGAGCATTAAGCATCCAAACGCAGCCGTCACAACCCAATCTTCCTTGCTGGCACAAAACCCTTATAACTGAACCTGAGATATCAGGAAATGCGGTACTGATGCCAGGTGCATACTAAAAATAGTCTTCTCTCATTGGATCCTCTCCCAGGGATGCCATTTTGTCATGCATTATGCATATATGCAAATATGAAACAGGGAAATGGATTACCTGAAAGGGCACCTGTGGTTTCCAGCTTAAAGATATATGCAGTGGAGGAAATGAAGCAAACTGGGCTATCGTTCAGCCATTACACAGCTGTATAGCAAAATGGAGAAACACTTTTTCAGACAGTCAGCGTTCCAAACCAGAGTGATGACTGATAAATAAGGAGTGAATCACTGGCAGACCGGAGGGTAAATAGGCAGGTAGATGGAAGATCCTATCATCTTCTTCTTGGTTGTTTACCAGATGATTAGCAAATTTCCCTAGAGATTTAAACTGAAACTGCGGCACAGTGTAACATCAATCCATGCTCCTTAGTCAACTGCATAACAGCATAGAGATATGCTCAGGTCAGAGATGAAAAAAAGGCAGTAATCACTTATGATTATGTATACTTCTCTTCAGTAATATTGTACATATTACATAGAAAGTTAGAAATAGGTGATTAGTTTTTAGTTTTCTTTTGCTCTGCTAATGTCATAACTTTTCTGATGAGTCAAATTACCAGCAAACTTTAAAATTCAAAAGGTCATCCCAATAAACATTAGCCGCCTGAAGTTGAAAAAGAGATTTCTATGTTGTGTCTGATTCCATTAACTTTAGTTCGTCCCCAACGTGTTGCGCAAGTACGTTTTTTTTTTTTAATGAGGGGCTTGTAGTGTGTTGAAAATCATAAAAACGCCTAATACAGGTACACATAAACAGTTTTATTTTCTTAACATGGCAACAGCCCACTGGTCAAAGACAGTTGGAGATCTAATTGATGTATGTGATAAACAGTTTGTAGTGAAACTGAAATCTCGATTACAATGTAAATTGTACTTGACAATAACAAAATGGATTGATTGATATCAACACCAGATAAAACCTTTAACACTACAGGTCATTATCCAGTGTTCAGCTCATATAGGTTTCTGTGTAAAACTCTTTATATAAAAAATATGCAGGGTGGTTTCTTACTGCATATCTAAAGTACTGCTGCAAAGTAGAAGATTACTTTAGAAGATGCATAGTAAACAGGAACTAAATCAGCATTGTCTAAGTATTTCTCTCCAACAGTAGATACTACTGGAGCAGATTTAAAAAAACAAAACCTGTCCATTAGCAATGGTCAGTTTTTTGGAAAACATTACTTCATATAGTAATATACCAAAGAATGAGAAGAATATAATACAGGTTTAAATGTTTACAACTTACAGTACTGCACAATTAACTAAGATATTGTATGATCCCTAAAGACAGTACTCGAGTTGAGGGGGGATAAGAGGGACGGCATCCCCATTCTTAAAAAAAATCATTCTTAAATAACCATCCCCCCATGCCATCACTTGTGGCATTTTATAACGGAATGTGTACAATTTCTACTATATATTAACAGTAATAGCAATAATAGTGCCCTTTCAACATTTGGCAGGCTGTTGGCTTATGAGTAGAATGATCAAAATAAATAAAATCAAAGAAGTGACCTTCCATGACAATGAAGCTGATCCCAGTTGGAAATTTGTACTCTGCATTTGTCCCTAACTATGTAGGGGCAGTGATAGCCATGCCAGTCCAAGGAATGACTGCAGTTCTACTGTAGGGTGTCTTTGTCAGGTTCAATGACCGGCGTACCTGACATGTAACAACCATACCATGCATATTGCTTTAGGTTAATAGACTATATTAATTAGGCTATGTATGCTTCCAAAAAAAAAAAAAAAAATCCATCATCCCCCTTTTTTTTACAACTAGACTACTACCTAAAGGTGATCTCTTTGTATATCAACTATTACACCTTTTTAGCACTAAATGCATTCACGAAATTGCTATATGAGAGCAACTAAAGAAGCAGCAAACTCATGCACTCCCAATGTCATTAAACGTTTTTATGGTAAGGTAGCTTCTCAATCATTATTAAACAATCCTTCAATACTGATTTATTTAAAATATCAACATTATGACATGGATTGCATAAGTCGAAATACTAAGCAATATTTGTTTGCTTGTATTATTACTCTGTTGTTATGATTTACTATTTAAATTGGCCATTTATAATGGCCAATTTAAATATTCAGCCTGCTGGGCAAAATGTTTTTTAATTTTCATCGCATTCATCCCCACTGAAGCTTTATAGCCAAGAATTTACTACTTCCCACTCATGTCTGTATTTTTGCAATCATTTTTATTTTTGAGGAAGTGGTGGAGTATTAGAGCAGTGAGTGGAGTCCAGCACGAGGCAGTTGTGAGAGCAGTGCACACGATGCTGAGGTCCTGCTTGGATCCTGTCATGACATTATACTATAGTTGGTTAGTATTTCCTGTGTTTTATTTTGTTAATTATTGTTAGAATACGTCTCTACAACCAACCTCAGCATACCTGGCTATTTCAATTTCTGTCTCTCTTCCACCATAAAAGGGGTGATTCCATAATCAGGGACTTATTAGTTAGGGTTGCAGCTTGTGTAACATTTAACCTATTATATAAGAGAACAGAAAATCATGCTAAAACAAAATCATGGCATGTTGCTAATGATACATGCTCATGAATGCACATACAGACGAGTCAGATTCTTGTATATGAAAAAAAGGGGAAGGAAAGGGGTCTGAATACCTCTATTATTGTTTGTCCTAAAATTAAAAAGTCAATTTCAAAATATTTTTTAATATTACTCCTTTAAGACAAGTTGGGTTTTGCCTTGTTACATATTTTAGAATTTGTTTTAGCTTTGCTGTCCAAAATAGCTTGAATCTGGTGGTGCCAGCATTAAGTGTGAAGAATTATGGTAGCGTCAGTCTATTTTGCCCCACAAGTCATTGTCTTGTTGTGTTTTTATGTTCCTATAAAGTGAAGCCCCAGCAACACTTTATCTGGCAGAGGGCAGTGTTGTCATATATAGCTTATATAGGAAAGGCATTTTTATTTTACTTAGTTGTTCCATAGCTAGTCATTCTGTTAATGGAATTGAAATGAAGATAAAATGGTTTGTTAACCTTAGTCCATTTGTTTTTATACGGTGGATAAAAACTTTCCCAGCAAACAGGTCAAAATTCTATTTAGCTTTGGATCAGCAGAAGGTTTAATCAGGGAATTAATTCATCACACCTTTATATTTTTTGTTTATCTGTTTGTCTTGCTTGTGTTCACCCTCATTTAGAGATCACTACAGTTTATTTCCGGTTGTCCTTTCCTTGCCTAACCAAGATTCGAACCCTTGGTCTCCGCCCTCTCTGAATCCTGATTTCTGTATGGCTACTTTCAAAAATGATAATGGTACAGCTGCTTTTTGTGTCTCTGCTTCTGTCTCCTTGAACCCCAGTCGGCCTCGGCAGATGGCCGCTCCCATTGAGCTTGGTTCTGCTGGAGGTTTCTTCCTGTTAAAAGGGAGTTTTTCCTCTCCACTGTCGCTACAAGCATGCTTAGTGTGAGGGTTTGTATTTGAGTCAATGAGTCAATGCAATCAACTAGTTTTCCTTAGATAGAAAACTTTGAATCAATTTGACTGTATGATCTGATTGAACTGTAAAGTGCCTTGAGATGACTTGTGTTGTGAATTGACGCTATATAAATAAACTGAATTGAATTGAATTAAGGAATAGTCCCTGAAGAAAATCTTTAACAAGGCAGTATGATTTACTACTGTCTCTGAATGTGAGTTTTGGAAAAAAAAAAAAGTCTATATGTACAATTTATCCTCCATTTTTTTTTTTTTTGCATAGTTTTGTCCAAGAATTTTATATAAAGCAGATTTAGCATTTTGTTATGAGGCAGGACATGTTTATCTTTAAGCTAAAAATTCAAGCACTTTTGCGGTACTGAACTTCAACCTTAAAATGATTTGCTTAAATAAATGATCAATTCTTCAAATATAACAGTAAATCCTCTGCCAGCAATCTTTATTTATTTAAAAACTTTTTCAGTACTCTCCCTCATATATATTGGATTTTATGGAACCACTGCCAAGTCTGTCTTCGTCAAATAGAGAGAAAGCTATAGGAAAACTCTACTGATGCAACACCACCAGTGTTGAACATTTTAATAATCCATCTTTTGGAATCGGAATTATTTCATGGAACCTGCTCTTGTAAAATCTCTTTTTGGTCTGTTTTCTGTAATCAAGCTGAAGCTATGCGGCTGCAGTTGCTTTAGTGGCATGCATCTAAAACTCAGTTTTGAACATTTAAAATGCATCTCTTCACATTTACCCTCACTTTCTGTCATACTACTGAGCTGCATTAAACTTTTTTACATAATAGCTCCCACCTTTTTATTTTTAAAGGCAATATTTGAGCTGCAAACCACTATTTGTAACTTTCAAGGGATATAAAGGAGATGCAAGAGATTCTGCCTCCTGCTGTGAAGTAATCCCCTTCCCTTCTGACAAAGATTCATCCTATACAAAGCAAACTAAAACACATTTTCTATCATCCTTTCATGTTGGCGCCAGAGACCCACACACACAGGCTTCTTTTAAGTACTGAAAGCAAATGAATGCTCTGTTAGTGCAGAGCAAAGGTGACAGCTCTCAGTCATCCTCTCGATGCAGGTGAAATTGAGGTCTCCGTCTTGGCTCTGGTAGAGACCCATGTGAGTGGAGATCAGATTTAAAAACAAAATCTGAACAAGACCAACAAGCAGCAAGCTGAGGAACATAAGCGAGAAAAGTAGCTGTTTATATTACCTTGATGTTTTCAATTCAGTGTTGAATGTGTGTTGTCAATTGTTTTTCAGTGCGGTTACAGTTTATTTCCAATGTTTTTGAAAAAAATGGAAAGCAAAGGATAACATTTGATCTTTTTTTTTATATGAGTGAATATAGATTTTTATGCAAAGTGCAAAGAATAAATATGCACCAAACATAATGCAAAACTGCAAGGGCTATTTTCATTGTTTTCTTCGTGTAGTCTTATTGATTTGCCCTTTCCCTGATGAGTAGGGCTGGAATAGGTTGTGTCCTCACTGACTGAGGTGTGTACTTTTATTTATGCTTTTTCATTTAAACAGAAAATTTGGAAAAGGTTTTTACAGGTGGTACCTTCATTCCTGTGTTATTTTAACAACATGCTTAACAGTTATTTAAAAAAATATATATTTTAGTACTGTGTCTACGGAGGACTGATGATTAATCTGAATATCAGCATTAAACTTTAGAAAATGAAACTCTACTGTAGATCTTGCAGAGCCTACACACCAGAATAGAACTCAAAAAGCATCTCAGAAGATTAGATCTCAAAAAAGTTGACCCCGAATCAGTTTGAAACATGGGACTTTAATGGGAATTAAATATATCAAATAAATTTACAGCACACAGAAGGATTCAAGTGTTTATTTCCTGTTCAATCTGATGTTTAACAAAATCTTCCTTATTATTGTGCAGGGCATAAAATAGCAATAAAATAACAATTCTGTTTGGTTTCTGCTGATGTTTTGTTACATTAATTTATTTTTAAAACTAAAGGTGATTCAAAGTTTTAATTGATCCTTAAATTTCAAGCTTTTTACATAAATTAACTGACTGCTGTTTGTATAAATATTTGAACACAGTGCTCTGTTTATTTGGTCGTATATATTTTTGGCAAAAAAAAAATTACTAACACGCACACACACAAAAACATTAATACTGGAAGCTTTAGAGGAAATATTAATTTCAAATCTGAGGACCTAATACGTCAATTTAAATAAACACCATTTGGTTTATCCCATTCCCTGAAAGCTAACCCTAGTCTTAACATTGGTTGAAGAGAAGCTAAATTAGAGGAAGTAATACGGCTTAATTAAATACCCATTGTGTCAATACCTATTACTACGTAATTTCTTTAATTAAATATAATGTGTTTGAAAGTATTTGTATAACGCAGTATTTAAACATGTGATATATATACTTCTAAATTAATTATTTCATTATGTGCATAGAAATGCAATTAATCAAGATAGTATATTGACATTAATTGCAATAAGTTTTGAATTGTTACCAAATCCTAATTTTATTAAAAAGGAGAAAATATGTTTGTCAGGCTGAAAAAAATGTGAATTTTTTTTAATCCATTAAAGAGCATCCTTGTCACACTTATAAGGCTATGTTATTTTTACTGGTTGTCATTGTGGTATTGTAGGTATATGTCTTGTTAAACTGTTTTTTTTTTTCATGTGTGCCTGATGTCTCACCAGCTGTGGTCATTAGCCAGAGGCTGAGTCTGTTTTGACATGCGGGTCAGAGTTCTGGTCTAATCTAGAGGATCTGTGTCTGATGAGGTTTCCACTGAAAACAGAGTGGCCAGCAGGAACCAGCCACAGACATCATAAAGCCACTGGGCAAGCAGACATTAGCAGATGGGTAATTGCTGTCCCAACAGCGGCCCACTGAATGACACCTAATATTGTCTGCAAAGGCAGCCCCCTATTACTTGCTGTGGAATAAGAGCTTTTTTCTGATGGCCACTGAAGTCCAATTGGGCTCGAAAATGGTCCATCATATGCCGCAGTCGGCCAAATTAGCCCTCCATGTTGTGTCTGAGGAAGGTGCAGTAACTAGGCTATTGATGTTCTTTGAGGATTTTCATGCATTGGTGTTTCTCATGGCTTTGAACTGACAGAAATGAATTTAGACTAAAGTGAAGATGGTGACTGTTGCATAAACGGATGTGAAACATTGCAAGAGTGATAACAGTAGGCCTTTGGCGGCTTAATTTAACCATAGGCTTCCCCTGCTTTGAGGGAATTTAATTTGCTTTTTTATTGTGCTTTATAGGCAAGATGTGGTCTCAAATGTGCCTCATCTTTGTTTGCAGTGAGTTTCATCATTGTTCAGTGAATCATTCTGACATTCTTAACCTGCTTTGATCATACTGAAGAAAATTTGCTTTGCTTTTTAGTTTTATGCACAATAAGTTTCAGTGCCTATCCCTGCATTGTGTCATTAAAAGTGAGGAAGAAGTTTCTCAGGATGGTTTTCCCACAGGGACTTTACAGGATTATAGCTCAGTGATAAATAGATGCTGGAAAAGAACAAGTAATTCAATGAAGCAATACAATGCAATGATGAAACAGCTACCTCATAGCTACAGTTTACAGAAGCCATCCAGCTGTCTCCTTTGTTCCTCTTTCTTTATTATAAATCTGATGTTCAGCAGAGTAATTGTTATAAGTGAGTTAAATGTTGTGACCAGGTATTTTTTCTATCAGCTATACATCTCTGGTCGCTTCTGTTGCAGACTTAATTGCTGCAATTTTCTTCTCATCACCATCTCTTTTTTTTTGCTTGCCAAAAAGCTTGAAACGGAGCTGAAACCATCTGCTTCCCAGCTCCTCGATCCGCTGTGCAGCTGGTCTAAGGATTTTAGCTCTTGTGCAGATGTGGTTTTTACACAGAAATCTTGGCCAAAAAATGTCTCCTTGGCAATTTGAATTTACAAAAGGTCAAAAGTTGAATTTTTCTGGACATTTCCAACATGATTGTGATCTGTTCTATACTTAAATTGCTGTAGTTGCTTTTCATGAAATATTCACAACTTTGATTGCATCCTTGGATGGTGCGGTGATCACACTTTTTCAGCTAATTTAGTCATAGTTAGAGCCTCAGCCTTCAGCGCCCTGATATGCTTTAAAGTACAGTACAAGCTGAGTAACTTTAGGATGTAGTGCTCCTTTGGATCAAATGACTCCCCCTATTTTTAAAACATTACATTTTCAGCTAAATTAAAAAGGCTGTTTGGTATTGTATATAAGTTTTAACTCTTAGAGTTTCTTTAGATAACAAAGTGACAGACGTTGATATTATGTTGAATGGATTCCTTCCTAAACCTGGTGTCATGAGCTGCCATTCTGGAATTTTTGGTTCTGTGTAAATGTTCATTTTGGGTGCTCAGTTATACTTTATTTTATGTTATTCTGTGTTTTTATGATTTATATCAATTTAGAAAATGTAGCTGTAATCTTCCTTATTATCTCTTTTCAGCATGTCTTCTATTATTTACTCCTTGGTCTGGTTTTATTTAGTTATTCCTTCTCTTATCCTCTAGTTTTACCCTTAGTTATTCCTTAATTTGTAGTCATTTGTTTTCTTCCCCTTTAGCCTTATTTAAGTTCTATTGCAGTTAAATTTAAACCCTGTTTTCCCTGGTTACTCTTTGTTGTCCCCTAGTGCCCCCTTTCTTTCCCCTTAGCTCCTTTCTAGCTGCTTCTGTCCACACCTGATCCCAATTAACTGATTACTCAATATTGTATGTATGTCCTAAGCTTCTATAGCTTTTGGTTTCTCAGTTTCCAGCCTATTATTTCTGGATTTATATTTTTGTACCATCTACTTCACCATTAAAACTGCAAGAACCATCTCTGCCTCCTCTACTCTGCAGTTGGGTTCACAACAAAATCCACCAACCCTGACACCTGGCTTCATGTCTAGACTTAGTTTTATCAATAAAATTGAAGAATAATGCCCTGATTGAACATCAGCCTCTGTTGAATTTGAATCACTTTATAGGTAATTTGAGCTGAAATTGCTAAATCCCGTAGGGAGTACTCTTAATTTCCTAAGCATGATACTGACAATAAAATGTTCTCCAGAGGGACATTTGAGTTGTTCATGCAAGAAGCTGCACCTTTCCATCCAGCTTGAAGGTGACTCTACCTTATAAGCAATCTCCTTGTCCATGCTAACGATAAGCAGGCTAATAGCTTCTTTTTGATCAGTTCCAACTGATTTCCAACAGTTTTAATATTTAATCGAGTTTTATCACTGACTTGTAGCCACTTTATACTCCATAGAGTTACTTTTCAACTTTTGGGAAGAATGACATCTGTTAAAACAGTCTTACCCTCATATAGGGAAATGGGATTTCTTTATGTTTGTTAATGAACCAATCAGTCACAAATGCAATCTACTGTATCAAGAGCCATCTGGGCCAGACAGAAACCAGTCTGTACCCCAGTTATGAAGAGAACTGAAGGCGGGGATGAGATGGTGTAAGATTATCATCGAGCAGAAGGTTGTGAATACGAGGCTTTGCAGAACAACCAGAAGTAAGGGGGTAGGGTGTCGGGGGAGGAGGGTTGTTGGGTGACAAATAAGGGGGGAGGGAAGCAGAGCTGATGATACTCAGAGAAATACAATTTAGGAGAGTAAAACTGATGAAAATGAAGCAAGCTCTGCTGACAATCAGATGAGAATCAGAGTCATTGTGAATAGATGGAGTAAGTGTGTGTGTTTTTGTGCACTGTTTGCATTTCCATATGGGCAGCACGATTCTCACATGGGAAATATCTCCCAGAGGCGATTGTTTATTTCCATCTAAATGTACACAAACAAATATTCCAAACATATTCAGACAGAAACCTAGTTGGTAACAGTGAACTTTGGAGGTCACATAATCTTGAGGGAAAACAATGTTTACTGTTTCAAAGAATTTATGCTAAATAGTTTATTATTTATAGGAGTTTGAAATGTGTCCAGTATTTTGAATTCCAGCTACACAGCAAAAATAGACATTAAAACTTCAGCAAGCCAAAGGTTTGTTTCTTGTGTAAATATTGCATATGATTAGGAGGTCGTTACTTCGATGAATAGAAGACACTGATTTATAATGACTGCTTTTACACATTAAGCTGAAATATTTCCTTCCACAAAGATATTTGGATGTTTAGGTGATATCCAGCAGATTTGGAGGACAGACTATTCTTTGATTTGACATTGCTGGGTCAATGTCAGGACTTTAATGCTATGCGGGCTCTGCAATATCACCAATATGGCTAGTAAGGAGCAAGAACTGACAGCAAACCTGTTGGTAAAGGCCCAGTTTGCAACCTCACCCAATTCACACCACCTTTCTAATTCAAATGGCTATACTTCACTTGATGGATGATAGGCGAGGGCAACAGTTGACAATATTTGAAATGTAAATTTAGTCAAGTTTATCTTTCGTTTTTTGAGTGCAACATGTTTTTTTGTGCAAATTATTACTCTTTCTACTCTGACTTTACTGCTTTAAAGGAATAGTACACCCAAAACATGATTAGCCTTCATTTTCTACTCACCTCCATGCTGAACAACACTCTGGAGTACTTTTTTGATATCTCAAATGCATCTGGAGATCTGGGAGGCTTCTTGCTGTCTGCTGACATTCAAATAATGGAGGTCCATGGCGCCCGAGACAGAAAGGTCCATAAAAGTCCACAAAAACGTGTCAATATTCCTCCATACTGCTCGTCCAATGTAATCCAAGTGTCCTGAGTGGGTAGCATCCAGAATTTACTCGAAACGAAGTCATTTAGAATGTTTTTAGAGCATAAACAGTAGTGTATAGGATTTCCTAATAGCGCCCCCATGCGCGCTCACGATTCTACGGAAGCCGGCAGACCAAACCAGCGCATTCAGCTCGGCAAAGAACTCATGCTCTTCCTCAACACTGAAGTCCTCAGACATTTTTCTTTCGTTGTTTCTTTCTTTGCACAGGTAAACAGCACATTTCTTCTTCTATGCTTGCATTATCGGCAGACCAGACGCTGAATGCGCACTTTCTTCCGGTTTGGTCTGCCGGCTTCCGTAGAATCGTGAGCGTGCATGGGGGGCGCTATTAGGAAATCCTATACACTACTGTTTATGCTCTAAAAACATTCTAAATGACTTCGTTTCGAGTAAATTCTGGATGCTACCCACTCAGGACACTTGGATTACATTGGACGAGCAGTATGGAGGAATATTGACACGTTTTTGTGGACTTTTATGGACCTTTCTGTCTCGGGCGCCATGGACCTCCATTATTTGAATGTCAGCAGACAGCAAGAAGCCTCCCAGATCTCCAGATGCATTTGAGATATCAAAAAAGTACTCCAGAGTGTTGTTCAGCATGGAGGTGAGTAGAAAATGAAGGCTAATCATGTTTTGGGTGTACTATTCCTTTAATGGGAATCAAGCTGAAAGCTACAATTGTAATAAATGTATTTACTGACAGAAATAAATTCATCATTAGATGATAATAATAACTGTATCATTATCTATTAACCAAAAGTCTCAATACTTACGGTTATGTTGCCTTAGACATTATTTTTTTAATAATTACATAGGAGAGGATAATTTAAGGAGGCAGACCTATATACAATCAATATCCTATAGATACTAAAAACATGCTATTTATAAAATTATGTAAACAAACCTTGTCATCACGTTTTGTACTATGATGGCCTCGTAATGGTTTGACGGGGAGAAGTGGTGGTTGAAGGTGTTCATGTTGCTGCAGTTTGCAGTCTGGCCATTGGATGAAAATTACTCATAGTACCTTTAACGTTCCTATTAAGCCTTAATTAGTGTTTCTCTTTAAGCACTAACACAGAAGAACATTTAGAAACTGACAATATCTTTTTCTAACTCCTGTCCAAATATTAAATAATTCATTATATTAATTAACTAAATAATATTATAAAATTACATCAGGGCAGAAGTGGCACCCCACTGTATAAGAAAAGACGAAGAAAAAATAATATTTCACATTTTAAACTACTTTTGGAACCTTGAATTAGCAAACAGTGCTTCAAAAGTACTTCAGAAATACAAACACCTAAATATTAAGATTTTTTAACATAAATTACATATACATTTTTTGATATTAAAGACTTTACCATAAAAATCATTATGCTTATATTAGAATCTATTCCTTGTATTTTGTAATCAGTTACAGGATAAATAAGATCATATTGAAACCTTAATTCTTGTGTTTTTTAACAATCTGATTCATAGCATCCAAACAACTGAGGAACTGTTAGGGTGAACCTTTACAGATTAACCTTTATCTGCTGCTGCAGATGGTCATTAGAGTTGGATCCTGGAGAGGGGCCACATCAGGATCATAGGGACTCTACACAGGCCTGCAATGGTCCACATTGGAAGCCATAGACTTGCCAAAGCACATTTACTTTCTCAGATCCAACTTTAAACAAACAGTAAATCCAGGCCTTGGTATCGATGCTCTGAGGGGCCTAGATGTAAAACTGCAAGGCATCTGTGAGAATTGTGATCATAACTGCACTGAGCTGCTCATTTTGATTCACAGGAAATGTTAATCAATCACTGAGCCATATGTGTATGAAATAAAATAAAGGCTAAGATAGTTGTTCAGCAAGCTTGACAATATTTGACAGATTGATTTCATTTAACACAACTAAACTTAGAGTCAGAGCAATTAACCTGTACACATTCAAATATGTTAGTGTATGCATTTCTTTTTAAAAATCATTGCAGCTGAATGTTGTATTAACCTTTAACCATGGAGAAAGAGCAAGTTTATCAAGCAATTAAAAAAAAAAAAAAAACAACAACAATAATTATGACTGTGAAAAGTTTATGCAAACACCTGAGCAGCATTTTTAAACTGAATTGAATGGCACTGAAGTTCAGTGGTCCTTATACTCTGTCCTAGCATAAACCCAAAATGTGGGAAAATATCTCACCAATCTTTTGCTTTATTATTATATTTTTTTAGGAAGTGTAAGTGTTTACAAGACACAATGGCTAAATGTACAACCAAAGATCTAAAAAATAGTCACCCCAACCTGTAAACAATATCAGTTTTCTCCTCTTCAGCTCAGTGACCTGCTTCACATAAAAAAATCTCAACACATTTCTCTTATCTTTTTTTCTCCAAAACATGTACCCTGATAAGAGGTACCCTAAACCTAAAAAAAGAGTAAAGCTTTTCTAATATGCATCCGCATAATGTGCAAACAGAGAAGAAAAAAGCAGATAAAGCTATTCACCATCTAAACATTATTGAAAAATCATGAAGGGGGGCTTGCGAAGCTTAAACCTTGGCTGTAGCTAATTTATTTCTATGAAAAGACATCCCACTTTTACCAAAGAACTCATTGAAAATTAATGCAATTCAGTTTGTTGCCCACTGCACAGATCTAAATGCAGTAGGAGATGAGTCAAATGGTTAGAGGAGAGAGATGACTCCTCTTGACTGAATGAGCTGCCTTGAAGTCTACTCATCCTTCAAATGTCAGGCACAGACAGAGGGGAAAAAGTGTTGTTCATTACCATTACCACCGCTGTAAACATGATAATTAGCAGTGCAGAAATAAATCATTACCAATAACACACTCCAAGTTATTTTGATCTCTGTGCAAGAAGCAAATGATGCAAGATGTCACGTTTTCTGATTTGTTTCTGCATGTTTTCACATAAGCATGAAATGTCATGTTTTCAGACTAAGTTTTACAGAAATACCTCAGAGTTTCCATCTTACTGAGGTCAATAAGATGTCTAAATGGGATCAAATGAAGCTGTGTTTAATTTTAGCAGCATAATTCCCACATACACACATTCTTGCCACAGGTTTTTCTTGCTGGAATTAATTTCTACCATGTCAGCATTCACCTCTTACCTCCAGGATAGCTCTATTCCCTCTGAGGCCCCTTCCACGCCTTGTTAGCCAGAGAGTTGACCGCTCTGCAGACCTCGCAACACTGTCAATCTTCTAACAGCTGTCTAGAATCCCAACAAATCACCTCTAGCATCTCTTGCCACTGGGCCCTTAAATTCAACCCCTGACAAATTTCCAGCCCATTTTACTCCATGTGCCCACATGAATGACGGCCAGTAGAAGTTGCGGTTCTACCATTGAACAACTGAGGGCACTGTTGTATTTCCAGGCCTCCTTTCCTCTATATCATTGCAGATATCCAGCCAGGCCCCATGCTTGTTTTCTGTAGTTTGAGACAAAGTCCAGCTGTTTAGGGAAATTTTGGTCATAGGTTTAGGCACAGTTTTCTGCTGACAGACTTTTCAAAGACCCTTTAAGGTCAAATCAGCATGCCACTGCACAGAAAAAGAAAAAATGCAGGAATAAAGTAGCAGGAATAAAGCAGCTAACTTAGAATGTTATCCTTTGTATTCTCCTTCAGCAAAGAAATATGAGGATTTCCACCTGCTCACCAAACAACAAAATCAGTCAGGCTGTGCAATTACTTTGGATTTTTCTAAATGCATCCATCATAATAACATAATCTGTTTTGAATTGCAACTCAGTGAAATTTTAAAAAAGGAAGCATCTTCTTGTAAGCTATTTTTTTTTGTATGTAAAAACATATCACAAATGTTCACACAATTCTGTGTATATTATTTCTATCTTTCTTTTAAAAGTTGGATTTTTCCAGATAAGTTTACTGATGTGTTGTGATTACCTTTAAGGCAGGGGATAATTTTGATGGAAAATAAGCACATATTTTGGCAGATACTCTATTTGCTTTCCCTGAGGTGCACTGATAGAGACCTCATCCCATCAATCAGAGGAGACCTTGACAGTAATTTCTGATTCATCAAACCTGAAAGTCTCCCAGGGAGGTGTTTGACAAGGTTATAACTGGAAAACAGAGCTGAAAAAGAGGCAAAACTAATAAAGAGTTTACCATCATTTATATGACCCTTTTCTCACAGCCAGTTAATAGTGGGGCTGTTATGTCTTTACTGCAGCTGGCTATGCTGTTTGTGGAGGGCAGAGATAGGGAGAGGGGGTTAAGTTGTTGCACTTTTCAGCCTGCACCAAAGTCAATCACAAAGCTGGAGTGTAATCTGTATATGAGGGTTTACTGTTATTAAAGTTCTGGCTTACAAAACATTAATGCTGTAGTCACATATCTGCTTTTGCAGCATTGTTTTCATAGAGAGGTTATCTGAAGTCTGTGGTGTTAACTTGCTCAAGTCAAATAATAATAGAGGTCGGAACACAATTTCAATGTGAAAGAAAAACCAACAAAAGACTAGTGCTTATAGCTTCTTCAAGAGTAAACCATAACAACAAACACCTATTCTATTCAACATTGCCTATATTGTAAAATGGTCACTCCAGGTTACTCACAGTGTACTGCAAAAATGTTTTTTTTCTCATTATAATAAATCACATCCACCAAAGTTGAGTGTGTTTTATCCAAAGGTTTTATTTGAGGTAGATAAAGCTATCAGTCATGTGAGGTAAATGTGGGCTTTGTAAGAACCTGTTTGAAAAATGTGTTTCCATCTCCTTAAATGTTTGCTTCACAACCAACAAGAGTCACAAACCACATCAAGTGAGTGCAACAACTTTCTGCAAACGTAATTATTTGAATTTTGCTGTGTCCATCAGGCTTTTCCAAAGTGATACTTCAAAATAGGCATTAAAGGTTGACCGAAACACATCAACTGAGGGTTTTGAAATGACTAACATGCTATTATTGTGCTCCCTAAGGGGCTCCAGCACTTTACCAATTACATAGGCTTTATTTGTCACATTTGCAGAGCTGTATTTTTATAATTAATTAATACTGTATACCTACAAGCTATCATGCATTCATTATACAAGCAATTTGATGACACATTTGACCAAACCAATGAAAACGTGTATTACAAGTATGAAAGAGGATATTTCTCAGAAATAAAGTGTCCAGATTAAACTTAAAATTACTTAATTGATGGCTGGCATTCTTGTACCCACCAAAAAAAACGATTAAATCCATAAAATCCATAAACTCTGGCCATGGTGAGACCTACAAAACATTAGCCAATATACTTTGCTTACAGTGGAAAGTGGATTGGCAACTTGTTTGTTAATCAAATATTTTGCATACGTGCTGCCATGATGTTATTTACATAGGCTCCAAGCGTAACTCATACGCTGTTTGGCTAGTGGTCCGCAGTTATGCCGAACCATTAAGAAATACTGCTATGCTCGTTTGCTACTTCGGATTTCAGAAGGATGCTATAGGGTATTTGGTGCCGGTCCTTAAGGTCCCTGAATAGGGTGTCTAACATTTGTTGGGCTGAAAATGGCATATTTGCTGTTCTATGAGCATTAATGCAGGCCTGGTTAAGAGCCCAAGAATGAAACAACAGGTTTCTTCCTTTTATGGTATGCTCATGAATATTTAGATGAGCTGTATGCTGATTGGTTGATTTACAATGAGCGAAGCTGCTGAGTAAAGACGCATCATCGCAACAAGCACTCACTTACTGAAACATCGAAATAGTTGATATAGTAGGGTGACCAGATGTCATCTTTTTCCCGCACATGCCCTACTTTTTATACCTAAAAAAATATCCTGGGGAAATTTCAAAATCGTCCGGGATTTTGGTCGACTACAGTGCAGCAGAACCGAGACGTGAGCTCCGGGGCTGGTGTGGGCTGGGGATGGAGCAACCGAACCCGACCCAGTGACGGTACCCTGGACACCAGCGACCCTATGCTTCGGGGCCGCACGTTAAGGCAGGCAGGGGAAAGCATACCATCACCGGGTTGGGTTTGGTCACTCCGTTCCTGGCCGCCGGGGTACCCGGACTAACTCCGGAGCTCATGGGTTGGTTCGAATTGTCCGGTCCAGTCAGCGGCCCAGCAGCCCCACCCCCCTTAGTGACAGAATCATACTTACAGCTTGCGGTTGTGATGGCCTTTCAGTCGAAATAGCCCCTCGTTTCAGTAGAAGAAGCTTAGCAAATCCTGCTCTGAACTGTCCAAGATTTTGAAAGCTGTCTTCGGTAAAATGCTTAGAGCAAATGAACAGCTGAGCATCAAACTTTGCATGGATTTTCTCATACACAAAAATGATCCATGCCTGTTGAGTCTTGGGATCCTTGGGAAGACTGTGAAGATGTTTCCCTTTCTCCGTGCAGCCTGGAACACTGCATTTACTCTATGTTAGTTTCGGGGCGTGAAAAAAGTACAAGCCAGAACCAAATAAGGCAACATCCCCAAATTGACAATTTGGTGCCTTGTTTGAATTTGCCTGTTTTATGGTGGAAGTTTAGAATTGTGAGATTTGCAGAGAAAGCAGGTGTCGATGGGGTTTGAACTTCTCTGTACGTCCATTTCACACACTATACTGTTGTTATTCATCTATGACATTGTAAACTCGGTTTTGCAATCTATGACACCTTTAAAGCTATTTGTTCACTCTTTTGTTTAAACTGGAACATCAATGGCCAAAAACTATCCTGTCGAACCTAAATGGAAAAGAAGACTTTTTTCAATGTAGTTGAAAAGAGGAGGGTAGAGGGAGAGAACGGAGCTGGCTAAGTGTGTGTTTAGGAGATTCTTTTCAGAGATGGTGTGACCCGAAGGAGCAAAATGGTATGAGAACAGATGCTTTGGCCTCAAAACGTCTGCTGGACAGGTGAATTACGTTAAATTCTATAATAAGTACTGTATTTCTTTTTAAATGATGAAACATGTACAGTGATAACGCTGACAGAGATCTCTTCTTCTTATGGATATTTGCTGCTGACTAGCTGCATCCTGGCACTTTACTGCATCTCTAGGTGAAATACAAAATTTCCAGCGGAAGCATTTACAGCGTAGATAACTTTTTTTGAAGGAGCATATGCGGCAATCAGAAATACAAAAGCAGCCGTTGGACATATCTTCCACAACATAATCCTCTTTCCTGCCTTATAAGAAATTAGAAACATAAACACATAAAATAGTATATAGCTTGTGACTTTTTTCTATTCTTTTTCCAATGAGTTGGACACTACAGTACATCCACCGCAATGTTTAAAGTCTCTGTTTTTGTCTTTTCTTGGACAGGCTAATTACCAAAACTGAACTTTCCCTTTATGAAATCGATAAAGTATTTTTTGATTTTAATTTTAATGTGAATTTGAAACACATTTAGCTATTTAGATGATAATACGTCTTGACTTAAGTGTTAGTATATTTAGCAAGATACTTTGCATTGTATCTTCTTGGCGTATGTCTGAGATCATCCATGTGACAAGACAGTGAATGATTTGGATGAAATGAAATATTTCAAAGACATGTATTGTATTATTGTGGCATCTGTCTTAACAGAAGTCTGTAAACTGACTAACTTCAAGGTTGTATACTTTTGGTCAACATTGTTTAGATAGTTCCAGATTTAAGCTTGTTTTAGAGCTGATTGCTTGTTCATCTTGTCCTCATCTGCTTACACATAGTATGGTCCTAATTTAGGAACTTTTTAAATAAAATTGCTTTTGAATGAGGTTACATCGTGGTGCAGTGGCACTGTAGCACCGTTGCCTTGCAGTAGGAAGGTTTTGTTAGCCTGTTAGGTTAACTGGCTTCTCTAAATTGGCCTTAGTGGTTGTGTGTGTGTGTGTGTGCATGTGTATGGTTTAATGTCTTCTTGTGTCTTTATGGTGCCCTGTGACAGACTAGTAACCTGTCCAGGGTGTACCCTGCCTTTCACTCATGTACTGCCAGAGGGAGGCACAGGCTCCACCACAGCCCTGACAGAAAAAGTGGGAGAAGATTGATGGATGAAGTTTTGAACAGATACTATATAAACTGTTCAGTGCTCAAAAAATATAATTACAGTGATTGGGTTGCATTTATAGTACTTCATCTGTAGTGCTGGAAATAAAACACAATGGTAAAAAAGTCGAAAAAACATGAAACATTGTTGTTTATATGATAAGTTTTAACTGGGATGTAGTGTTTATAGGTCTCACTTATGAAACTCATGGTATTAAAAAATTACTCTGTTTAATGCAAATTCGCCTCAAGGGACAAAGAAAATGTTTACCATTACCTAGTATTGAGTAATTTCTCACTCAATACTAGGGAGGCTAAACCTCCCTGTAAATTTCATAAAATAATAAGTAAAATATAAATGGTCAAACTTTATAAATGCAGTTATTAAACTGCATTAAAGATACGCTGATTTCATGAGTATATTGCACATTAAATTGTTTAAGCTGTTTATTCCGCTGTAGGACGCAATCTACCCTCCGCCTGTCAGCCTCTATGAGAAATCTATGTTGAGGTTTGAGCCCCTATCTACTGATATAAGCAGCAAGAAAGTAGGGCCCCGATTAGAAAAAAAATAATAGACCAAAATATGTTACTTTCAGTGAGGCTAAACCTCAAAGAAGTCTTTGGGCTGGAGGGTTATGAAGTTAGCTACAAGACACTGATCGGCAAAGGTTTTTTGACTGACAGTGGCCAGACAGCAAGGAGATTTTCCTCATGAGTCGAGAGGGAAAAGAGATCATGCAGTCAGAACAGTCATCTTGTGATGAACTCTTGCCTTGGTTTCTTGAGTTTATTATTTCAGAGCGCTTCACAACAGCTATTTTCACCTATTGTAGTGATCTGTTTTATGTGTTTCAACATTTGTATTGCAATATGTGATGGTTGGATTTTATTAACACTTTTTATCACATATTTAAAGATGTGTTCTAGTACAGTTTATTAAGTGACATATAATCAAAATTTAGTGGAGGAAGCACCACCTAAAAAAATAAATAAAGAATAATCTTAAATAGTCAAGTAATAAACCTAAAATATTAGTAAGTAAATCTTTACTTATGAGTATAATAAAAATAGTATTGTTTTTTTCATCCCTAATGGGGCAAAATAAAGAATGTTTTCCAAAAGCAATCCAAAGTCATGACTACATTTTTACAAAGGCTTAAAAGAAATTCTTTTTATTTTCATTTTTTTTTTTTTTATAAATAGAGCAATTGTTGTCTTTTACTGTCACTCATTTAAGTAGATGGCTGTTCAAGATTTAGTTTGCTGCGAGAGCAACAGTTGAAGCTGATATGGCAGCAGCAATATTACCCTGGCATCCCTGCAAGACATGCTCGGAGACTCTGCAGCTGCGCCCCAAATCTTCCTAACAACCGCAGATGGCGTCGCCACGAATCCGCTCCACAAGCTGTCCACAAATAAAGCTTTGTCAAGTGACAGACATGGGAGAAAATAAAATCTCAGCTCTTCATGTGCAGAAGCAGTTTGCTATTTTGTGGCTGTAATCTAAAGTTTAAACTTTGAAAACCGAGAAGAGGAAAAAGGGGAGGCACACTATCACAGGAAATCTAGATAGTTAACTGGCATGATGCAGATGAGGAACATACTGTGTATTCAAAGAGTAAGTGGGAAGATAGAGAGGTTAGAGGCTTAGGGCAAGATGTTCTATCATAATAACAGGAAAATACATTTTGTAAGAGTTATTCTGAAGAAAGAGTTTATCTGTAATATTTGGAGGTAAAAGGAGCATTGGATAAGGTGAGGAGTCTGAAGATGTAAATCCAGTGCAATGCAAATCTTTTATTTACCACATTTCTTTGCCAAGACAATACAAAATGCTGTACATCAGTGAAATGGAATGAAATGATCAAAGAAAATAAAATGTTATTGCTGAAAATAGATGATCATATAAAAAAAAAGATAAAATGATAAATTAATTAAAAGGAAAATTGAACTAAAAATGTAACTAATAATTTTTAGAGTAGATTTGGTTAGAGTTAAATTTGGAGTAGTAGATAAGAATGTACTACTCCAAGAGTAAGAGAGCGATCAGGCATTAAAGGTGCATTCTGGTTTGCTGTGATGTTGGAACAGGATGACAGAAGAGGCTGGAGAGTAATCTTCACGGAGTTTGATGCTTGCAGATAGATCCCTGTTAAAAGGAGGGAAAGGGTAGAGAAAAGTGGACATTTGCCTTAGAAAGTAGAGTAATATAGGTTAGTCATAGCAAAACATAATATTTGTGAAAATTAGAGTTGCTTTTGTGTGCAATCTTGTCAAAACAATGCCTGATCCTCTTTAGCTGTGGCACGTCCTGGAAGGAGGCGTCACCTGGGCTGCTGCCATCAACAACTTCCATTTTAGATGATAGAGAAGTCAAGGCTCCCAGGATGCAGAGAGTTGGAGATGTCCGCGCAGCGTACCAGAAGCTGCATAAGGACATCTTTGAAAGCATTCTCATACAGCTGAAGAACAGGTTCAGGGATCATGAAAAACTGATGTTCCTTATTCTCCTAGGCCCAAAAAGTTTGCAGAATACAGAGAACTTCCCCAGCTCAGAGTTTCAAAGCCTTGCTGAAAACTATGGGCTGAATTTTGACCTCCCCAGGCTAGAGACGAAGTTGACAGGCTATACAACATTGCAGACTTTGAGGGAAGGATCCCATCAGACCTGCTACAATTTCTGAAAGAGAAAGATCTGACAGAGAACATGCAGCCGCTTTATCACCTTACCTTTCTGCTCATGAGTATTCCTGTTTACACCTACTCTGTAGAGCACTCTTTCTCAGCCCTAAAGCGCATCAAGATGCACACCAGCTACTGGACAGGACCGCCTAGGTGCTTAAGCACTGATGTCCCTAGAGAAAGGGCTTTCTATGGAACCCCAGTCAACGGACAAACTGTATGAAAATGTCCTCGCCCACAAAGAAAGACCTTAGGAAAGATTTTACTTTCATCTAATACGGCAGGCCTGCGATTTAATCTGTCTATTATTCTGGTGGGTTTGATAGTACGGCCCAGGGAAACTTTTGATTTATTCGTCTTTATTTTGGTTGTTTATCAAAAGGTCCAGTTCAAACTGTGTGTCGTTAAATGTAGGAGCCGATCCCTTCAAGATTGACTGAAGGGATCGGAAGACTGTTAATGTTAGCAGTATCAGCTGTCAGTGGATGACAATCATCTGAGATGTTTTTCTGGGTGGCCTCCTTATATTGCTGATTTTGGCTTTTGAGAGTATTTATATCTGATCATGTATGTAACCTAAATCATATTCAGTTTTTTGGCGATAATGTTGAGCATGTGTCTTGATGCTTGGGGATTTGCTCTCAGTTCTCCACTGCAAACTGTAATAATATGCAGAGTAAACTAAGTTAAATTCAATAAGTTATTTTTGTATATCTCTATATATTGTAGGTTTTAGTGGGGTATGGTATTGGGTTTCAAGCATTGGAAAAAAACAAACCATGAGAAGCATGGCCCACCACAGGTTAATAAAGGTATGGAGGATTTTTAGCAGTGGGTCAAGTCATAATATCACAAGTCAAAATTTTATCTGAAATATTTCCACCCAAGTTTTGACTCAAGTCCCAGTCCCAAATTAATTCCAAAATCAGGGCATGTTTTTATTTTTTTATTTTAGGTTTAAAGAAGGTAATTTTACCAAATACATAATACATAATTTAAATCAAACATTTTTTTGAGATCTTTAACTTATTAAAAAAGCTACAACTTTGGTATAACGACCAACATACGACCAACATACGACCAACATACTTCTCAAAGTGCTATAATTTAGCAAAGAAATAAAAAGTGAACTTCCAAAACATCTGAAAAAATGCGCCTTTGTTGCTTTTTACATGAAAGGTTACCCCAAAACATGCAGCAAATTAGGAAACCAATTGGAAAACTGATCCATATAGAAAAATAACAGTATTTCTGTACAAAACTAAAAAAAACATCTGCAAGCTCAGAAACCTGCTTTGGCTATATAATAATTGAATTGTTATCTCACATGAACCCACAGTGCAAATCAAGCAATAGCTAAAATAAAAACAAGAAACAAGCAATGGTGATATTTCAAGGCTAGCCCCTCTGAGTGTAGATCACAACCAAGAAGACAGAAAATTGGTTTTAAGAGGTTTATTTAGAAATAGGATAGAGGAACTAGGATGTAGATATTGAGGCGGACATAGAAGGTTGTGTTATTGATCTGATCTGTAATGGTTGTGTGGAGAATTGAGGACATAGTGGAGATTGGACAGGCCTGTGACGATTGAACCAAAGGGTAGAGACATTTCTATGACAAGAACTCAGGTGCAATAAGACTTTGGCAGATAGTTTAAAGGGGGAACTCTGGCAAAGTGAGAGAACTTGACTCTGGGAACTTGACTTGTTGAGGCAGCCACAATGATGCAGGGCATCAGAGGGCGATTCAACCAAACTTTCTAGGGAAAATAACTATAGAAATACTTGGGTTTTGCTTTACCACAGAGAACCACTAACTGACAATTCCCCCGATTCCAGCTCCTATTAAAGTCCCACTTACGAGGAGTTGACAAAAAACACCTGCTGAATGGCACCTTCCAGTAAAACACTACAGTGAGAGGTGGGGAGAACAGACACATGTCATTCTGCAGTGCACAGAGATACGCGGCCAGACAAGCTGCCCGAATCCTTCTAGTTGCAGAGCAAAGTGCTCTCCAGCTACAAGTCTTAAAGCACCTTTAAGGTGTCTGTGACCATCTTTTCCATTAAATAATATAAAAGAGAGAAAAGCATTAATATTGCCAATATGGGACCACTGTGATTAAAGATGTAATAAAAACAACTGAGATCCATTTTGTGTCACAATACCTCAGCAGAAACCAGTTCTTTTTTTATAGTCTGTATTATACATTTATTACAAATAGTTGTATTGCCTATATTATTATATACTGTATTATGGACATAGCATGTAGATAGGTATGCTTGAGTATGAAGATCTATTGAATTTTACCAACAATACCTAATTTAAAACACTCTACTGCTTCCCCTTTTTGTGTTTAATTACTAAATAAATAATAAATAAAAAGTCATGATTAAATGCTTATATCATATAGAAATTAACATGTCACTGTAGATTTCACATGCGCAATCATATACAAATCACAAAATGTTTTCAAGCCCTAAAATTGTCTGTTTTATCTAAGTCTACACCTCTCCTTTGCTCTGCTTTTTTTTTTTTTTTACTGTTCTGTGGTGCTCTCTGCCCTTCAAGGGTTCCAACACATAGAGAGCTGAGCCCTAAACTTATGCTATGCTATCCGAGGACAGCTGACTTTTTTGAAACTTCGCTTTGTTTCTCTCTGGTAGTGACTGAAATGAATCTGTGAAAACCTTATATTCTTCTGTCTATGTTGTCAACCACTACAGAAGCATTTAGTTAACATGTTGAGGTTTCCCTTAATAGTAGTTTAAAAGTGCTTTTTTGGGGGAATTCTCAACATCTGAACATCTGCTTGTTTTAACAGGGGGAAAAGATGTCACACGCACTTTAAGGGATTCATTTGGATGGCTCCCCATGGTGCAGTGACATTTTGTGCCCCTGCTATATAAAGCCAGCATCCCTACCTGGAGATTTTAAAGTAGTCTGGTCTGGTACTTCTGCACTATAGCTCTTATACTAGATTATGGTTTCCTTGTGAAGGACCTTGTTCCCTGCTAGCAAAACCTCTTCAATAGCAAGATATTTTTTCCCTGACTGGCTACATTAACCATCCTTTTGCTGTGCTCTATGTCATGGTGAACAACCATAATGGCCCTTTTACTATAAAATGGCTGTTCAGTTCACCAAGTTTGATTTGTCAATACCTTGTACATACCTGGTAGTCTTAATTGATTATAAATAATCTGCATATTTTAATATAATTTACGTCAATTTGTGTCATGGTATGGTGATCTAACAAAAGTATTGTTATTCTCTACAATGTAATATATATATATATATATATATATATATATATATATATATATATATATATATATATATATATATATATATATATATATATATATATATATATATATATATATATATATTCATAATCTATATATTCATAATCTTGCAAAAACCCTTTGTATGTTATATTCATTTTGTTTTATTTATTTAGTGTTTAGTTTTATCAATTGATGTTCTATTTAGCAAAACTGTTTTTCTTTATGCATTTTACCCCGAAACTTTTTACACACATATTAAAATGTTGTTTACAGAAACAAAATCTACAACCATTTTCCAAGAGTCTTGCAAGATTCTAAACACTTGCTTTATAAAACAAAACAGAATCTGAAAAAAAAAAACACATTACAACAAAAAAACTAAATATTGACACTAACAACATTACAGTTTCCACATACCATCTTACATTTGAAAGCTTAGATTTTGAATTAAAATCTCAAAACATGTATTAGTTTGGTTGGTGAACAAAATGTTTAAACAGAGTCACAATGAATGTGCTTTACAAACTTTACAAATTTTTTTCGACATACCAGTGAAATTTATTACTTTTTTTCCCCCACACCATTATGAGGCTGTGAGACCACTGGAGATCTGCTGTATGGCAACAACAAATCACACAATTGTATTCCAGTCAATGCGGTTTTTTTGCACAATGTTTTTGTTCTCCCACACTGTTTACATTTGATCTCTGCTGCACTTTAAGACATGGAAATGTCATGCGAGTTGTACTAAATGAAATTTTCGTTTTGTATACACTTTGTTTTATTATGTTGTTTTTATGTGTTTTTATATGTCTTACTGTACTGCTGCCTCTTGGCCAGGTCTCCCTCGAAAAAGAGATTTTATCTCAAGGGACTTCCTTGTAAAATAAAGGTTAAATAAATAAATAAATACGAAATGACAATAAAAATTGTCTAGGTCTAAGTCTAAGTCAGTGATGAGCAGCTGCGCATATATCTGCTGGTAATATGAGTGATTTTTCTTAAGTTCGTGCTGGCACTTCATTACCACCTAGCTAAATGCTGGTCTCTCCAGTGGAACAAATGCCAGCCCAAAAGGGCCCTTCAGAAATCAGGGAATGTGAGAACTTCGATTAATTCTGGGGTAAATCCTTACATATGCTTGATTTTTCTTTTCCCCCTGGTTTCACAAAGGCGGGTAGAGATCAAGTCAAGTTTCTGCCACAAATTGCTCCATGAACCAGATTTCGTTTGTAGCAAAGTTTCCTAAATTTTTCCTGCTGCACAGCTGAGCTGACGTCAGACACAAGCACAGCGCCAGAAATTACTTCTCCTCTACGGGAGGAGCCTGTAGATGTCCATTATTCTCCATATGGTTAGATGCATTTTTAATATGAAATCATTGATTTTTGAGCTTCACTTTTTTGCCAAAGTCAATAATTTATCTCAATAAAGTTTCAGCCACAGATCACTCATGACACAACGATGACAAGTTCTTTGTGCTGCGCATTCATTTTCATGCTAAGGGAAAGCAATCAGGGATTTTGCATAAATCGTTACCATACAGCTCAAATGCCCTTCAGATCAAAACAGTTTCTGTGAAGTGTCATTATACCCTCTCTTTTGGTAGAGGAGAGTTTCCCTACCTGCTGTGTGGGACACAGGGGTTTGAATCCAGATTTTAGTTGAAGCACTTATGAATTCTTTTTTCCCTTCTGTCACTGCATAGCTTAGGCTTTGTTCAGTTATATTTTACAGCTGAGCTTTGCAGATAGAATACTCCAAAGACCCTACAGAAAGAAACTGGAATAGAGCATTGTAGAGTGATTAGAAATCAAACCATAAACATTCAAAAATTATGTTATGTGTAATATTGTGGAATGGCAAAGGGACAAAGTATTGAATAAGTGAACGGAGGTGAAAAAAGGCTTGAAATATCTCAGTACAATTAGTAAAAGTTAACAGGTTTCGCAACAGCTTGATAACCTTAATGATGGTATTGGTTACAGAATGATTTATAAACTTTTGAATGTTCCAGTGAGCACTATTGGGACCATAAGTGGAAAGGTACAATTGTTTAAAAGAAAACAATAAATAATGCACTCAACCACCATGGGTTGTGTGCACCCTCACCACACAAGACTCCATTGCTGAAGAAAGAGCATGTGGAAACTTGCTTAAAGTTTGCTGCACAAAATTTAAATAAGCATGTGATATAGTGGGAGAATACATTCTGGACTGACGAGACCAATACTGAACTCTTTGGGTGCCATAATGCAAATCATGTTTGAGGTCAAATGGCACTGCACATCATCCCAAAAACACCATACCAACAGGGAAGTTTGGAGGTGGGAACATCCTGGCATGGGGCTGTTTTTCAGCATATGGCACTGCCAAACTTTAAATAACTAAAGGAAAGATTAAATGGAAAAATGTACAAAGACATTATTGATAAAAATCTGCTGCCATCTACCAGAAGGTCGAAGATGAAATGTGGGTGGACATTTCAGCAAGTTAATGACCCCAAACACAAAGCCAAGGAAACTCTCAACTGGTTTCAAAGAAAGAAAATAAAAGCTGCTAGAATGGCTAAGCCAATCACCTGACTTGAATGCAGTAGAAAATTTATGGACAGAACTCGAGATCAGAGGCCCACGAAACCTTCATGACTTGAAAACTGTTAGGTAGAATGAGCCAAAATCACACTGGAGCAATGCATGCGACTGATTTCTCCATACAGGAGGTATCTTGAAGCTTTCATCGCTAGCAAAGGCTTTTGTACAAGTATTAAATGCATTTCAGTGTATCCAATACTTTTTTTGTTTATTTTGTAGTACTTACCTGTGTTAAGGGCAAACCTTTATTTTGATAGGCAACCTTTTATTTTTTAAGCTTTGTTAAAGTCTGTTGCTCTGTTAAAGTCTATCAAGATATCCAAAGGACATTACTTTCTCTTGTTCATGCCAAGGAGGTATGTTTTGTTTCTCATTTTGTGATTTCATTCCTGTAATGGTCTGATTTGTGTCAGCGTTTTGTTGATGCCATTCTAATCCTGTGCATTATGCGTTTTATTTTTCACGGTTTTGGGAGGTTTCTGATGACAACCTAAAGAATAAAACCTGTAGAATAAAACCTTTAAAAGAAAACCTGCGTCACGTCGTGCATCGAGAGGAGTAACAGTTATTTCAAAGTGTGGGAGAGAAAAAAATTAAAATGTCAGCTGGATATCTTCTCTTATTCATATTGAGTTATGAACAGAGGTTAACTTCCTAAAATTGGTCAAATAAAGTAATCTAAGGCCACGTAATATAGCTGGTAAAAGTTAAACATAGAAGTTGTAGCTAAATGGACCATATATGATTTACCTTTACCTACATTTCATTCTTTTTTACTGTCATGTTATCATGATTTTATCAAGAGCTCAGACCCACATGCAGAAAAACCAATACAGAGAGACCAGGGAAAAAGTTTAACAGGTTTATTGAGAAGCTTGTGGAGATTCCTGTGTTGCTCTGAACACTGCTCAACTGGAACTGAAAGGTGAGGGGAAGACACTGCGGTTAGTTCAGGTTCAGTGGGAAAATTGATTCTCGCACTTAAAGAGGTGAAATGGTTTGCAGACTCACTTTTCCAGGAAAGTGTTTGACTCTTTGACTCCAGTCGGTGTGGGGTGTTTCAGTATTTGTTTCATTCGGTGGACGACAGACAGGGTTTACCCAGAATGCGGTTGTTTGTAGGAGAATAGAGAAACTGACTGCCACTCAGATTTCCTGCGGTACTTGAACGGACTGTGGTGCAGATGAATCCCTTGCTCATTGTGAAACTCAAACGATCCCTTGGAGGAAAGTGGATCCAAACCTCCAGTTTAAATCCCCAGCTCAGTTTGAGGCGCAGTTGATCCTTCCAGGGAGAGAAGGTCCGAAACGTCCAGTTTGCAGAATGACTTTCTGCCGAGAGGCAAAAACAAAAACAGCTAGATCAAAACTCAGGTTGACAAAAACTCAGTTTGACTCAGCAAAACTCAGCTTGGCTAGAGTACCCAAAACTGGCAAACACTCTGGCGTCGAGGTAGTGGCAGTCAGTAGCTTAAGAGCACTCTGTTAATGAGGTAACCCTTTGCAGGTGTGTGAGGAGGTGAATCAGGGCCAGGCGCCGCCTGGTGGAGGAAGGAAGACAAACACACAAAACACAAACCACACAGACAGGAGTCCTAACACATGTTCTTTTTGTGCCTGCTGGGTTACACCTAAATTTATTTCACACGCGCACACTGACAGACTTTTCTTTTTTTAATGATGGTAATGTTGAGGACACAACTTTAATTCTTTATTAAATCCCAATAATGCATTGACTGATCTCTTTATTTTGCAGCAGTAACAATACTGACTTTTTGCCTAAAATGTTTTTGTAATCTCCATCCGGTATCATTAACATTACATTTTTGGGGGTAAGAAATGCACACTTTAAGGGTTTGAGCCTATTTCTTTCCATTGTCAGGGTGGATTGTGTTTTCTGATTTTCATTCATAAAGGCGTCTTATTTTCTGCTTACCCAAAACTATGAGCTGACTTAACTTAGTTAACCTCATTAGCTGATTGATGTCACGTGTTCAAAAACCCTAATCATGAGTTTTAGAAAGCCGAATAAGTTGACTCAAGATAACTGTACTCCACTCAGAATAGCTGAACCCCACTTTCTTAAACAACACCCAGTTTATGCTCCCAACCATGAGGCATCTAGATGCAAAACAAGCCCACATCATTATACATTCATATTTCTGTTTTCACAATGTCCTCCAAATCTCCTGCACCCATATCAAGCTTCCTCTTCATGTGTTCAGTTTCTTTTACTCCCCATTTGATCGCAGCACGGATGACAATAGATGTGTCTTCTCTCTGAAGTAACAAAACTATGAATAATGAAAAAAGAAAGATAAAAACAACACCAACAATTTTTACATTATAATCACACACCGATTTATTTCCACCAAGACTGTCTCAGGTTTGGTGGAAGTTATTTGAGGACCCAAATGCAGAGATGAGGAGAGATTATATGTTCCAGATTTAATTTAGATGTAGGTGGTAACTGAAGCCCAAATCCAGTAATAATGAACATAATTCAGCAATGAGAAACTGCAAAGGAGGTATATATATATATATATATATATATATATATATATATATATATATATATATATATATATATATATATATATATATATATATATATATATATATATATATATATATATATATATATATGGGAGATAGAACAAAGAATGGGCTAATCCACTGAAAGGAGACTAGCACAAAGGGGAAACAGAGAGTAACTCAGGAAATACAACACTGCTTAAATATAACTAGAAAAGATCTACAATGACACAAAATGGAAAAGAAACCAATGACAAAGGAAACACAGAATGACATAAATCAAAGTGAAACTGAAAACTCAAAAAGAAACTTAAACAGACCCAAAAAAGTTGATAACAAAGTGCAGAATCATGAAAAAGATGGTAACAGAGTGACTATTTACCTTCTTTTTTAAAGATTCAGGTCCGAAGACATTAACTTCCATAGCTGTGATAATATTCAAAATCCGAAAGTAAAAATGGTTAATACTTTGAGGCAGTCCAAAATGCAACGTATTCAGGGAACACTCTGAGATAATTAGTTAACAATCTAAGATACCGTTGAATTCTTACACAAGAAAATCCCTTCATATTATGGTGGTTAAAGGAATGGAATTATTAAATGAAACAATTTTTTTTCGTTTATATATATTTTCAGTCTAAAGAATAAAATTAGGTTCTGTTTCTCCCTGCAAAGCAGCAGCCCTCTGTTGATCCCAGCATTGCTTCTTATTGTCTGTATATTATTTCTGGGCTGCAGTCTTTGGCCAGAGGGCGTGCTCACTACAGCCAAGGGCAGCATGTGGCTACAAAGATGTAAGAAATGCTGTCACTTCAAATTGCTCTCATATAAACACTTACTCACCAACCCTTCTTTAGCAGAAGAACAAAGCAGCTTCTGTCATGTTTGTTTCTTTTTCAATCTTGATCTTAAATATTGTTCCTCAGTCACCCTGCATATGCTTGCAAAATAAAACCCGACCAAAGGTTTTATAGTTATTAAGATATATAACATTTCATCTTACCCAGTTGTAAAGCTTTGTTTGACTGTCTTTAGCTTATCTACTGCTGAGAAATAAAATTGTGTTAAAATCACAACAGAAACATAAAAGTTTAAAACAAAGAACACAAATAGACTTAATAATTCAATCTTCTCCTACATCTCTTCCCATTCAGGGGTTGACACAGTGAGTCATCTGTCTCCGTCTAATCATCTGCGTCTTTCACTGTCACACCAACTACCTACATGTCCTCTTTAACTCCATCTACAAATCTCCTTAGTCTTCCTCTAAACCTCCTGCCTGGGATCTTTAGCCTTAACGCCCTTCTACTGATGTTCTCACTATCCCTTCATTGTACATGTCCAAACTATCTCATTCTGGATTTATCTCTCTTACATGAGCTGACCCTCTAATGAACTCCTTAAGAGAAAATTAACATCTCTAGACAATACAACATTACTGGTATCACTGCTGTCTTTTACAATTTTCATTTATTCTTCCTGATACTCTTTTATCAAACAACACACAATGCATTTCTCTGTTTATTCTAACCTGCTTGGATGTGTTTTTTTAACCTATTTTCTAAACTGTTGCTTTAGACTATTGACCCTAAGTACACACACAAGTTTATTTAAAGTGGAAATGAACAGAACACGTAATTTCAAGGCACTTTACAGAGACAGTTTATTTACATCATACAGACAAAATTGGATAAAAGATTTCAGATGAAGGAAACCAAGATGATTGTATCAAGACATTGAATATGCAAGATTTGCTCCTCGTGGATGACACTAGACACTCTTTGCACTGATTCTAGAAATCCCTTACAACAAGCATGTATGCAGCGATAGTGGAGAGAACAAAATCAAACTATTAACAAGAAGAAACTTCAAGCAGAATCAGGTTCAGTTTGAGTTGCCTTCTTCCGAGGCCAACTATAAGTTCAACAAAACCAAAACAGACACTCAAAAGGAACACAGAACTTCAAAGAAGTTAAAAGGATGAGCAAATACAGTTAGTTATAATAAAGATTGAACCCACATTTATGTCTGGCAGAGAAATAGGAACACGCTTTGATAAACAGAACCAACTTCACACCCAGTGCCCTCATAGATGAAGACAAACTTGGCCTTTTCCTTCTGTGGTGCTGCAAAAGTCCTTAGTATGAGAACTGCATGTTGTATAGCGTATTCTGCAAGATCCCAAAGAGCACAGCGGGGTAGGCAAACACAGACATAAATATGGAAAGAAGGAAGCTGAATTCAAAACTCGTCCGCAGGGGCCAAGTATCCATCAACTCTGTGCACAGCATTCTTGTCGTAATAAATGCGATTGGTGACAATGAACTCTATGAGCTCTAAAAGTTCCTCTCTCCACTTATACACAGTGCAAACTAAACATGATGTGAAATCCCACCTTGTTGAGCTTACTTTGGGCAATCTCATCCAGGAGTTTTGTTTATTTGTGGGATTTTGTGAAAAAGCCTGCTTTGCCACTTAGGTTCACAAAAAATGTTGCACTCTTTAATTTTAGCAGCTCATTGAGACATGACCAGATTCACCAAGTGTGAATAGCAATGAATAAGGCATGATTTTTTGCTTCACTCTGGTCTACACCCCTTCCTTGAAATATTATAATATCGATGAGACGTTTAATGATCTCTGTTCTTTGGGACCTTGTTGTTGTGGTCTTTGGTGCTCATCAACCAGCAAGTCAATCCTTGTGTCGACAAAGGTTTTTAAAGTGACTGTGGCTTGTAGATGGGGTAAATGTTTACATCCAAGTCGTTGCCGCATAGATAGTCTAAGACACTAATGTATCATTGGTCGGAGGACAGCGAGGAGATCTGAACCGAGCAGACAGATGTAGGCAGGATAATCCAGAGGGCGATACTGGTGACATGCTCAGTTGTCAGAGCCAGGAGGTCAGGGATACAGTGAGGTGCTGAGGGAGAATCCAGGATAGAGTCAGTTCACAGTTATGGTACACAAACAGGCAGAGATCCAGCAAGAGTCAGAATACAGGTCAGGCAAACAGATCAGACGAGGACAGGCAGGCTCAGAGGTCGAGAGGCAGAACAGGTAAGGATCAGGCAATCAAAATACAGGAATGCTAAAAAACTTCTCACCAATGGTTCGAAAAAATATGGTACTAATGACTGGTTGAAGACTGGTTAAATGCAGGTGGATCAGATTAGTGATAATGAGAACTGGGCGGAGCTAAGCACGTCATTGAAATGAATAATCAAACCAGACATCAGTGCCAAGATCATGACATACAAATACTCATGAGCACAGTTTTCCTTCAACATAAAAGTTCAAATCTATACTGATTAAAAGTGTTTGGATACAAATCAAATAAAATGCTTGATATACTACAATAATGCTTGAGCTCTTGGATTGTAACAAGGGTTTAATACTTTTTAAATAAAAGTTCCTCACATATAAAAATATTAAAGGTAGGTCACTGACTCTGGGCAAGTGTGATGTAAACTCAACCAGCCTTGCTTGTTTTTTTTTCAAATGCCACTCTTATTTGTTTCTATGATCGATTTTGTTTGTTTTATCAAACTTTTGTCCCATTTGGCATATCATACTGCTCAACAATGACGATGACATTGATCAGACTTCACGAAGGCTCACGGAGGTGTTTTTATTTGTCGCACCAACACAAAATCAAACTGTGCCCACGACTCTCCAAACTAAAGTTCATACATTTACTTACACCACGGAATCATCAAGTCCTGATGGGTCATAAAGCTCATAGAGATAGACAATTTTGATTGGATAACATCCTGCAAGTTGACTTAACTTATAAAGCAGATGAGATTAAATGTTTTAAACATATTGTATCAAAGGAGTGTTCACCTCTGCCAGTTTTTTCCTAAATGTTTCCTGTTAATCATGGCACAACCCCTTGTTATTTTTTATATCTTCTGTTCATCCACAATAGTTCGATTATGTCCAGGGGCTAACTGCAAAATGACTTACAATGTTTTCAGATAGGGAGGCAAAATATTTTCACTTTTTTATTGTGTGTTGCAAGGATTTATTTATTTATTTAATAAAATGTTGATTCCTAAAGAAGTGAAAACATCAGATGTCCACTAGAGCCATTATACCATTATACCTGCAGTATTCCGTTTTAGCTATAGCTGAAGGCTTAGCTTTAAAGCTAAGCTTCCCATACAAACAAGCCACCATTTAATCTTATACTTTTGTGAGGAAAGACGTTTGCAAAGTCCCTTGTAGATTAAACTACAAAAGGCTTCACATTTATCTACTTAAGTCTACAATTAGGTTCGTTCATGATTTACAATGACTACAAATATCTCCCAACTGGGGAACTTAGCCTTGTGTTTGCTTACAGCTTTTCTTTCTAGAAATTTATCATATTTTGGGAGATTTTTTTAGCCAGTAGACCATAGTCCACACAATGGACTTCAGCCTTGGTGTGAGTGACTCATTGCTCAACTCTCTGTAAACTCGGCAGACTGCTGCTTGATTCAGATCCACAAGCTGTGACTGAAAGTTTCACTTTGAACATTTCAAAGACAGCTTGCCTTTGAAATGTTTAAATGTCCCTTTGGTGCCCTCATTAGATTAAAAAGGGGTTACTGCATCTGGTTTTTGCTATTTGCTTAGCCGGCTATGTGACCCTGACCAACTGACTTTGGCTGCTATACCCTGAGCAGCTGCTCTCTGCCTCCTAACTACTGACAATAAATTAAATATTTTTTTTAATACCATAAGTATACATCAAAAATGTTCAAAAATAAAACGAGTAGTGAAATGTCAACCAGTGAATCAGATGTATTTATCTACTACACAAACATAGCAAATGGCAGCCACAATGACATTAATCGTGCTTCAAGTTTGCAGTATGAGGCACAAAAAAATGACAAATAATAATCGCATAAAATAGATTAAATACATATATAATTGTATAAATGAATAAAGATTAATAAAGAGAAAATTAAGTAAATACATATAAAATTTTATAAATGAAAAATTCAATACAATTCAATTAAAAAATGCTTTATTAATCTGAAAGGCAAATTAAAAGATACAGTAACTCATACGTTATTTACAACAGGTGTTATAGTGTTGATAGCTGTAGGCAAGAAGGACCTTCTGTAGAGGTCTGCTCTGCACCAGATCAGGAGAAGCCTCTGACTTAGACAAACTTTATTGTCATTTTTTATACACGGAGTGTATACAAAATGAAATTCCGATGCATACAGCTTTTCAAACGTGAATGAGCAGCTTACAACAGTAAAATTAACATGTCCATTTATAAAGTGAAGCAGTGATCAGAATGTGGACACTGATGTTCTGAAGAGAAATCTTCTGAAGAGGATGCTTACTGTTGTCTATAACTATTGAGAATTCTTTTTTGTGAAATAGTCCTGGAGGTTCTAGAGGAGTTCCTTGAACAGAGCCGTCCTTCTTACCGTACTTTCACGACCATAAGGCGCACCGTACTAAAAGGCGCACTCTCAGTTATGTGTCCCATTTCTGTATTTAACACACACATAAGGCGCACCGGACTATAGGGCGCGTTTTTTATATACAGGTACATGTCCTCTACTACCTTTAAATACCTCAACTGCGTATTTAAAAATACAGCGGGGGCAAAACTGAGTATGACTGTGCTTTATTCATGTATTTATTAAAAAGTATTAATCAAACCTGGCAGCTGGCCGTGAGACAGACACATCGCAGATGACACAGCGCTGTGATCGCTCCTAAATTAACTTAAAATCCTGAAACCTGCCGACGGAATATGTTCGCTTTTATGGGTGCCTGCAGTTTAAATTATTTAGATGAAAAAGACCTGTCATCCACCGCGTGAACCCGGAGGCTGCCCAGCCTAGAGGCTGCTGATGAAAGGATTTCTCCTGTCGGCGCACCGCTGGTATGTGGGGGTCTGAGAGCCTCCGACAGAAATAGATAATCTGGATGAACTGACTGCAATTATTAAGTTTTCAGGTGGACTTTCTCACTTAAAAACATAATAAAACTACTTTATTCCCACTGATCACAGCAAATATAGCTGCAAGATTTAGATTATTTAGATGAAAAAACACCTGCCATCCACCGCGTGAACCCGGAGGCTGCCCAGGCTAGAGGCTGCTGATGAATGGATTTCTACTGTCGGTTCACCGCTGGTATGTGGAGGTTTGAGCGCCTCCGACAGAAATAGATAATCTGGATGAACTGACTGAGATTATTAAGTTTTCAGGTGGACTTTCTCACTTAAAAACATATTAAAACTACTTTATTCCCACTGATCACAGCAAATATAGCTGCAAGATTTAGAATATTTAGATGAAAAAACACCTGCCAGCCACCGCGGTGAAGAGGAGGAGACCCGCCCAGAGGCTGCTGTTGAATTAAGTTTTCAGGTAGAAAAATAGAGCGGGAGCAAAACTGAGTATGATTGTGCTTTATTCATGTATTTATTACAAAGTATTAATCAAACCCATCAAAGTCATCATCCTCTGTTTCTGAATAAAACAGCTGCGCTAAATCAGACATGCCAATTTCCCCTTCTTCGCTGTCAGTCACTTTCCGTGCAGCGCAGCTCCTCAGAAATAATGCCGGCTTTTGCAAAAGCTTGTACAGCAGAGCCAGCAGACACGGTAGTCCATCTACAATCCATCCGCAAACTGTGGCGTAACTTGCCCGGCGCTGCCTTCCACTTATCCTGAAACTGTGGTCTCTGTCGGCCATCCATCGCTCCCACGCCGCTCGCAGCCTTACTTTGAACGGCCGCTTCACACCGATGTCGAGCGGTTGAAGCTCCTTTGTCAGACCCCCGGGATAACGGCGAGCACAGTATCCATTTGATTCACCTTCTTTTTCACATCGGCTGTGAGATGGGCACGCAGCGATGGTGATGCGTGGAAAAAACCACCTGGTCTCCTCACATAGGCTACACCTCCCTCAGCTACGCTTTCATCATCTCCTCATCCATCCAGCCTTTTCCATTTGCGTTAATATCATATGTCATCAGAGCGCTGTGTCTGTCTCGCTGTCAGCTCCCAGATCAGCTTCTCTGATTGGTTGATGCGGCGCGTCCAGCAGCAAAACTTAAATTTTTCCATCTCGCTGCAGGACCTTTTGCTGCACCTATACGCGGGTCAACCATTTACTTTGCATGTAAACTCGCTGCTTCTGCTGCACCTGCTGGGTCCGGTTCACACCGATGTCGAGCGGTTGAACAGCGAGCACAGGTTTAATTTGTTTCCCCATGTTTTTCACATCAGCTATGAGATGGGCACTCATGGAGTCACAGATTAACAGCGATGGTGATGGGTGGAAAAAAAACACCTGTTCTCCTCACATACATCTGCCTCAGCCACGATTTCATCATCTCCTCATCCACCCAGCCCGTTTCATTTGCGTTAATATCCTATGTCATCAGAGCGCTGTGTCTGTCTCGCTGTCAGCTCCCAGATCAGCTTCTCTGATTGGTTGATGCGGCGCGTCCAGCAGCAAAACTTAAATTTTTCCATCTCGAGCAGCAGCAGCGCGTTGGCGGATGCTTAAACGCTCCTGCTGCTCAAAACGCGCTGCAGGACCTTTTGCTGCGCCTATACGCGCGTCAACCATTGACTTTGCATGTAAACTCGCTGCTTCTGCTGCACCTGCTGGGTCCGGTTCACACCGATGTCGAGCGGTTGAACAGCGAGCACAGCGTTAATTTGTTTCCCCATGTTTTTCACATCAGCTGTGAGATGGGCACGCATGGATATTAACAGCGATGGTGATGAGTGGAAAAAAAAAACACCTGGTCTCCTTACATTCAGCCACTCTTTCATCATCTCCTCAATGAGGTGGTCTCAAAAGTCGCAGTTACAACACACATAGGGCGCACCGCACCATAGGGCGCACTGCACATTTTGAGGGAAAAAAAAGACGTTTAAGTGCGCCTTATAGTCGTGAAAATACGGTAATTAGCTTGTTGAGCTTTTTTAAGTCATTAGCTCTGATACTATTACTCCAGCAGAAGATGGAAGAAGAGATCACCCTCTCCACAACAAACTTATAGAAGTTATGTAGCATCTTACTGCAGACGCCAAAGGACCAAAGCTTCCTTGGGAAGTACAATCTGCTCTGTCCCTTCTTATAGCCGGCTTCACTGGTGTGTCTCCTGTCTAGTTTGTTTTCCAGGTGAACACCAAGGTATTTATACTCCTCAACCACCACTTCCTCTCCCATTATGTCAATAGGGTTCAACTTTTTCCGGTCTCTTCTGAAATCTACAATCATCTTCCTTGTTTTGTTCGACATTCAGGATCAGATGATTGTTTCCACATTATGCCCCAAAGCGGTTCACTAGCTCTCTTTACTCAACATCTTGTCCATATTTGATGACTGCAGAGTCATCTGAGTATTTCTGCAGATGACAGGACTCTGGTACTGGAAGTCAGATGTGTACAAAGTAAAAAGGAATGGAGAAAGGGTACCGTCCCCTGTGGTGCTCTGTGCTGCTCCAGTGCTGCTGATTACTGGATTAGACAGATGACCCTTCATTCAAACAAACTGTGGTCTGTTTGTCAAGTCCCCATCACACCTTGACGATTTAGCCAGTTAATGCCTGACATCCCAGAATCTTATGCAGGGCTTGTATACTAGGGTGACCATATTTTCATTTGGGAAAACCAGGACACCTTGGAGCGGGGGGGGGGTGGGGGGGGTGGGGGGGGGTGGGGGTGGGGGGTTGTTTGCTCCGTGATGAGAGGAAATGTTACTTGTTACTAGTTGTTTTAATGGTTATAGAGTCAGATATGTGGCGGTAATGTTTGGTTTATCTAAAGGTTTTTATCTGTTACTGTGTAAATGGGTTTGGCTGGAATTTAAGGACAGATTCCAATAGATCTGCAGGGTGGGGACTATAAATCTGATAGGAGTTTAATTTTTTTATTGTTGTTTTGCACAATATGTTTAACTAAGTATTTTTGGTTGTTGAATATTAGAGATTTTGCAGATACATTTTGTAGATACATTGTTTAGATTTACTTATATCTTTCTACCCTTTTTATAGAATAGAATAGAAAATCCCTTTATTGTCCCACAATGGGCAAATTTACAGCAGCAGAAAGATTATTGAAAATGGTCACACAAATGAAGACCTTAGAAAAATGTATAAAAATAACATAATAGGGAAGAGTTAAAACATAAAAAATAAAATTCTGTAAAGTGTTTTAACAATATAAAACTGGAGAATTAATAACCAATATGCAGCTATGGACATTTTTACAGTAATGGATATTTGAAAATAGCAGCAACATCAGAGATGTGCAGAATGACAGCAGCAGGTTATTTAACTGACTAAGGTTTCTATCATTACATTTGATTTGATTTGTTCCTGCTCCCGGTGGTTGGAACATTTATTCCACTCTGGATTCTTGTGAGTGTAGTCTTTGTTCACTTTAACTTTTAAAAAAATAAATAAATAAACAAACAGTTTTGAAAACCTCGGTATTCATTCTTTTCCTGCTTTGTGTGTCACCTTTCACGGTTGCTAAGCAACAGAGCATACGGCGCTAAAACCCGCTGAAGGGTGGACCTGTTCGAATTTACAGCCAAAACTCTTCTGGTCTCCTTATTTTCAAGGACTTCGAAGGATCCAGTCTAGGTAGACCGCGTCCTTGGAGGATGCATCCTAGGTTTTCGAACAGAGCCTCTGATTAAGAACAGGGCTGCCCGCACTGACGCGGCTCAGGGATTACGTCACACGGAGTGTCGTGCGAAGTGAAATCAGGACATTTCCTCACTTTCTACAAAAAACCTGGGACGTGAAATACGGATACGTCCCGGGAAATACGGACGTTTGGTCACCCTATTGTATACCCTGAACCTTCTATGTAATTTTTCAATTTTGGGCATACCCATAGGGTATTCATAACAAATCAAGTACTTATATCCGACGACAAGCCTAAGTTATGCATAATGCATGACAGCATAATGTCCATGAAATATCACAAGCCAGTGTCCTGAGGGTGGCAGCAGCAAAGATTTATTTGATTGTGGTATTAACCTAGCTGCTGAATCTGCCAATAAAATAAGGAATAAACAAAAAGAAAGAAGAAAAAAAGAGGGTTTTCAGTTGCAGCAGATTCAGCGTCAGGTCTGCTAGTACCGCCTTGATGGATCCTCCATCTCTTGTGGAACGTCTGAAATTTGGAGGAGTACTGACGGTTTCCTTCTGTGAATCCCCTTTTATACCAAAATGCTGCCAATACGCCAATCATACAGTAGTTATCAATTAGAAACACAGGTTCAGTGGTCGTCTGGAACACGACAAATACGTTGATATGCGTTGGAGATAACTTCTTGATAAGTTACCATAAGTCATATACAAGTTACTTATAGGTTTTTGACAAGCTAGACACATCGACTTATGAGTAACTTACACTTGACAAATGTCAACAATAAAATAACTTACCTGTAACTTATGGCGCACGTATGAGCATAAGCTGGCATATTTCAAGAAATTTTGAGCATGCTTAAAATTGCCGTACTTCCGTATTTCGACGTGTGCCCGCATGCTTCAGAGTGGTTATAAGCTATATAAAACTCATCCATAACTTATCCAAGGTATGCAAGCCTTTTTGCCAGATTTTTTGCACATCAAGCATATGCTGACTAAGTCGTCAAGGTGTGACTGCTGCTCGAGATGAAAAATTTTTACTTTTGCTGTTCTACGCGCCGTGTCAACCAATCAGAGAAGCTGATCTGGGAGCTGGCCGTGAGACAGACACATCGCTGATGACACAGAGCGCTGTGATCACTCCTCTGAAACACTTTATTAATGCCTAAAATAACTTAAAATGCTGAAACCTGCCGACAGAGTAGGTTCGCTTTTGTTATCCCGGTGCCTGCAGTTTGTATTATTTAGATGAAAACCTCCTACCAGCTGCCGCGGTGAACCGCGAGGAGGCGACCCGGCCAGAGGCTGCTGTTGAAGGGATTCCTACTGTTGGCGCACCGCCGGTATTTGGGGGTCTGGGCTGCTCTGACAGAAATAATATTAGAAGGCAGGATGATAATCTGAATGAACTGACTGCACTGATTAAGTTTTCAGGTGGACTTTCTCACTTAAAAACATATTAAAACTACTTTATTCCCACTGATCACAGCAAATATAGCTGCAAGGCAAAGAAAGGATAGAGTAGCTCCGCCCAACGTGCGTCAGACCCACTTTTGGACAACACAGCTAAAGCAGCAAAGCTGCTTCAGCCGCGCGTCAGATGGTACAAGCAACAAAAATGAACAGCAAACACGATTTTGCTGCTCTTGCTGCGTCCGGTGTGAAGGTAGCATTAGTTTCAGAGGGATTTACAGGAATAGGGATTTTCTTTCCTTCCTAAAAACTCAAGGTTAGTCTTTTGTAAAAAAAAAAAACAGTTCTCAAAATGTGGACCTTACGCAGGGTATATACTATACTCACTAGGAACTGAGTATCAGTGATGGGACTAACGGCATTCAAAGTAACGGCATTAGTAACGCTGTTACCTTGTTTGAGTAACGAGTAATCTAACTATTGTAATTACTTTGACTGTAACTATAACGCAGTTACCATTGCAGACACCCCGTTACTGCGCGTTACTCATGTCGCACAATGAACCTTTTTTCATGATAGGACTCGTGCGCGCCTTGTCATGAGAGAGGGGAGGATGAGATTGGCTGATGTATAGTGAGATTCCGTCTGTCAGTTGGGTAGGTGGGTGTTTCTGCTGGTGGGTGTTAACGTACAGCACACACAGAGAGATGGAGAGTGAGGATGACTCCAGCAGCAAAACAGCGTTTTCCACATGGAAATACCGGTGTTACGTCGAGCTGCGTTACCCCATCACATAGGGTTTCCCCTGCATCTCCGCACAGCGCAGGCGGCACGATTCACCGCGCAAGCGACAGGAAACGCGCATGCTGGCTAAAGGCGCGCAACAGTCGCCCTGTGCTCGCGCCACAGGAGAACTATGGAGAGCGTGAACGATCAAATGATAGCCTATATGGCGAGAGGGAGAAAGATGGATGGATGGATGGATACTCTGCCTTTTCAACCTACTATATTTTTTATTTTAAACATTATTTGATGGCCTTTGTGGCAGGGATGGAGATCCATATTTTATGTCACACACAGAGAATACATCTAGATAGATAGATAGATAGATGGATAGATAGATGTTGCAGTATCTATAACAACCCAAACACACAGGATTTCAGAATTTGACATCCCCAGTTATTAAGTTCATATACTCACCAGATCTGAATGCCCTGTTAAAAAACTTCACATCGCGTTCCCCCCTGATGTCATTTACGTTGAGCTGCAATAAATGCATAACTCTCTGCAGGTTCTTGTCTTTGTCATCCGCTCTATTCAGATGGCTTTTGAAACACACAGCGAGAAGGTGGGGGCTGGGTGGTGAGGGTTACGGGGGCGAGAAATGCAAAAGTAACGCAATAGTTACTTTTACTAGTAACTACTTACTTTTATTGTGGAGTAACTCAGTTAATAACTCAGTTACTTTTTGGGAGAAGTAACTGGTAACTAATTACTTTTTCAACGTGCCCAACACTGCTGAGTATAGTAAAAAATTTGTTATTTTGTGAACCAACTTCTCTTTAAAAGAATTTGGAAACTTGTTAGAGAGCATGGATTTATAAATACTAGGACAACTGAATTAAATATCAGAAAACTTAATATGAACAAACATGGCCTGACCCACAGAGATATGATTCAGCAGACACAAAATCAGAATTACAGTCACCAGACCTAAATCATGCAGAAACCTTGATTGTTGAGAATAAGTGCAGAGCACAAAAGAAGTATCAGGAGCATCCAAAGAAATTTGGGGTAGAAGAACAGCAATGATCACCAGCTTTGTGCTCAGACCTTGCAAAACTTAACAGTGAAACAATAAGTGAGCCATCCTATTTGCCAAGGAGGTTGTACAGCAATTAACAGCAGATAATTGTGGCAGAAAGAATCTAAAAAAGAAACAGAAAAAAATGTTCACGCACCCACTTACAGACTCTAGAATTTGAAATGTGGAGTCTAACAATTATGATTCACACCAAGCCAAGCTATAATTAGGCACAAATCTATTATGGATATGGCCAGTAGGGGAGAGTGGGGTAAGATGAGCCATTTTTTACTTATGTTGTTCTGGACGTAAGGGAAAATGATACACAAATAGAATGAAAACATATTATTTTATTTTAGGATGTCTCCTATCAAATGAAATTATCAGAATGCATCTCTGACAAAGCTGCCCAAAATAATGACTTCTCAAAAAAAAAGTGCTCCTGTGGCTCAACTTGCCCCAGGTTAGGGGTAAGTTGAACCAAGTAAGTGGGTAAATTGAGCCATCTTGGGGTAAACTGACCCACTAGGTTTTAAAATGTAAACATGAGCATATTGTGCTAACAAACAGTTTGAAAAGTTTTGAACTTCTGAGAACAAACCACCAGTTAGTTTCAAAACCATTTAATCAAAATAACTATTTAATATTCCAACTGTCAAGGTTGCAGAGGAACATGAACTGTTGCTCCCTCCTTGCAGTTCCTCCAACCTTTTGAGGTTGAGGTAGCTTCTTCAGCACATCACTCCGTGGGAAAGATGCCTCATCATTTTCCTTGAATGCAAAGGTGGGTTTCTTATTGCCAGTGATCCCTCGGATTCTTCTCAGAAATCTGTCAACCAAGCCAATGTAATGGTGGCTTCTGCATTTGGATGCAAATTTTACGATGACAAAGTCACCAACTACCAGATCTGAGACATCTGGTTCACTTCTTTCATCGCTGGAACTCTCATGCTCAGAAGTGTCTTCAAATGGGATGGCAACATCACTCTCCTCAGAGCTGATTTCTACTGTGATTTTCTTCTGGGTTTGTTTCCTCTTCAGCATTCCTTTCTCTTTTATGGTTCTTTCTGTTTTGCCTTTCTGTTTATTTTGCCTTTCTTTATGGGCACTTTCGATTGCCTGCTTTTCAGGTGTATCAGTCAGGATTCTTGTCTTCACACGCTTTCGGTTTGTTTGTTTCCGGGGGTTCTGACTTTTGGGTAAGGGTAGAATGTCATTAGGAGACACATATCCAGCATGGTTGGGGTGTGAAATTGTGTCACTTGGTGAAGCACATGCATGTGCAGGGCCTGGTGAAGGTAGTTGAGCCAAAAGGGAAGTTGAAACAACAGGTGCATCACCTGCAGCTGCAGGCTGCTGCTCCAGGTTCGGCCTGTCTGACACCATGGATGGCTCAAACTCTGCATCAGAGAAGATATCTCTGTTGTAAGGGAAAATCCCAGTGGATCTGAATCCAGAGGAGATATTTCGTGGCGTCATTGCTGACATGAAAGCATCGCTCACACAGCCAGGGATTTGGCATGTACAGTACACTCTTTGGCTGCCTTTGGTGCAGCTGATGCCAGTGGGAACATGTCCATTGAGCTCTGTTCCAAAGTCTCATGCCATAGGGTCAGTTTGCCACTAAACCCCCAAATCTTGTCTGTGGATTATAAAATGTTTTTATTCCTGCCCTGAAGCTTGGCGTTTAACTCATTAAAACACCCAAATATAGTAGCAGTCATTCAAAATAACCCTTCCCAGTGTTGGGATCTGGAGGCTTGTCTACTTTCTCCACCAGAGGGCGCATGGGACCTTTCTCCTGAGGGCATGAGCTGACTTCGACACCTGTTTCCCATCTGCTTATCAAGAGCCCTACTTAAGGAGGAGGAGGCTGACACTTCCCTGCCAGAGTGTTTGCCAGTAATGGTACCAGCAAAACCTGAGCCAACTTCTCTGATCTGTTACCCTGATTTTGTGAACGAATCTGACCCTGTGTTCTTCTGCCTCTCAGATCCTGACTTGTCTGGATATCTGTCATCCTGGAGAAAACAATCACTGTCTGGAACCTGCCTGCCTGCCCTCCGCCTCAGCCTCCGTCTCTGCCTCTGCCCTCAGCCCTCAGCCTGCCGACTAGCCTCTGGACCCACATGGTTCCCCCCAGCTGATCAGATTCCCCTCTGAGCAGGTATTAACCCAAGTCTTCTGTAAACTGCAAGATTCCTGGATCCACTCTAACAGATCTGTCCTCCTCAGGTGGCTTCCCTCCCGTGACCAGTCTGCCAAACCAAGAACCTGTGCACATTTTCTTGTGAACTTTGTTAAATAAACCATTTAACTTTTTCCCTGTTTGAAGAGTGTTTTCTGCATGTGGGTTAGACGCCTAGACCCCAACATGACACCCAGTCAAAAGCCAGCTGAACCCACAGCTAACTTCCAGTCACTAGAGTGACCCCCTCTTGCATATTTTTTCTACTCTGACTCAACCCTTTCACTGAAATACACGTTCTGACCAGGAGCAGCCGCTTCTCTTTATATCTTAATTTCCACAAATCATGACAGAAAGAATATTCTAGTACAAAGATTGATGATTAAAAGGACCAGCCAAAGACCCATCAAGGAAAGTGGGGAAATTTTGAATGGCTACTACTGTATGTCTGTAAGATAAGCCAGCCTGGTGCACCCTCTTATCCGCTAGCCTGTCATTATTCGGGACACAACACTCTCTTGGAAATTCCAACAGTTCTTCCTGAAGCTCATGAAGACGGGACAGGACTTTCACCCATGATAATCATCGTACCTCTGTTTGGAGGATCAGGCTTTGGTGGTCGGCTCCCATCTCGGCACAGAGCTGGGAGAAAAGGCGAGATTTCATGGGATTTGATTTGCAGTATTTCACCATCTGCACAGCGTGATCCAGCACCTCACTGAACTCAGGGGGCATGGTTTTAGCAACTAATGTCTCTCTGCACAAAACGCAATGGTTTGTAGCGATGTGTGGGTTTGTGCTTTCACCTTCGCAAAAGATCTTTTCACTCTCACTGTCATGCTTGCTGCACCAACTTTGCAAAGACTGTCACACATATTCCAGGTCAAAGTGTTGTCTTAAATAGTTAACAGTTACCTTAAATATTTCTTCTCCTGTTGTATGGCTTTCAATTTCTTAGCAGGAGAAAAATGCCTCTTTGATTGATTCATCATCAACATATCTTATATTTGCCAGAAGCTGAACAGCCCCACTTCTGTCAGTAGACTCATCTATTTGGGGGAAAATCTGCCATTCCCCTGCATTTTCTCTTTCAAATGTTGTTCACTGTCCTCAGATGTGCCATCAGCTTTTCTTTTGGGAGTATTATCATACGCTGGCACCTTGGACAGGGCATTTTTGACGGCATCTGCTATGACACCTGCTATTTTTTTTAGCAAGCATGAAGGAAGAGTTTATCTGCTATTATGTGAGGCTTCTTTTGCTTTGCAATAAGCTCCGCTAGCATATAACTATAGCCTCCATTGTTCTTTCACACACTTTCACATGATCAAAAAAACAATCTTGCTTTCTTGGGTTCAGATCCCGCACTCTTTTGAAATAGGCTATTCTTTTTTTTCAAAATGGAAGGATGATTGTTTTCCCAGTGCCGCTTCACCTTGCTTGGAACCATATTAGCATTACCTAACTTTTCACGACAGAGGACACATTCCCGCTTAGGAATATTGACATGCCCATTCAAACTGAAGCCATAAGACAGTTAACTTTCATGAAAGTGTCTGTTGACATGTAATTATTTACCCTTTTTTTCCACCGGTGGGTTGTAGGCAGTATCATCACTGGTGGTTGGTGGTTTGCTCCGCACAAGAAAGCTCTCAATTTTCCCTCTGGTGCCTGTCGTGCAATTCTAGAACCTTCGATGTCTTACAATTCCAGCACATGTTCTCTTTTCTGTTTCATTAAATGAGTGCATAGAAAGTGGTTTAGTAAATTAAAACATTTGTGTTGTCTAATGGCCTGCTCAGTGAGGGCAGTGGGTAGCACTAATGTGCTTGCAGAAAGAAGGTAATGGGTTCGATTCCCAGTCCGTGGTCTCCCTGCATGGAGTTTGCATGTTTCCCTGTACATGTGTGGGTTTCCTCCAATTTGGATTTCTCCCTCAGTCCAAAAAAAAAAAACATGACTGTTGCTTCTCTAGATTTTTACTTAAATGTGAGTGTGTGCGTTAATGGTTGCTTCTGTGTTGCCTTGCAATAGACTGTCGACCTGTCCAGGGTGTACCCCACCTCTCGCCTGTAGACAGCTGGAGATAGGCACCAGCACCCCATTTGAGATATGTTAAAAATAATTTAATATATGTCAAATTTAGAGATTACTTGGGTCAAAACATACATAGTGTTGCTTTAATACAACTTTTGAAAAAGGTTTTCTTTTCTTTTCTTCTTAAAAAGATATTTACAATATCACACCTGCTCTGCAGATCTAGTGATGAAAGACATTATTAGTCTATTGAACTAGCTTTCCTGTGTTGAGCCATTTCAGAGGCTTTTAATTTCACCAGTTTAAATGTCTGGGAATTGCACTTCCTCTGAACTGTTTAGAACATGAGCTCAGTTTGTATTTAGATATTTTGCCCACTTGGGGTTACACAGCTTCTACTGTATTTGGGGTTAGATTGAGTCTAAAGTAGATTGAGATGTTTGGAATAAAGTCCTATGTCTTTCTTGGATGTCCCATGCTTTAAAAAAGTGTTGTTCTCTCATAAAGTCTAATGAAACATTCAAAAGTGAATAGAATAGAAGATAACTGTACTTTTGCAAGATTATGAGCACTCAAATATTTGTAGAGATTTACTATTGTGTTTGCTGACTTGAATTTTTTGCATCAGCAAACTTTCTTAAGCTTCTTCCCTGATCTTTACCTTCTGAATGGAACATTTGTTGCTTTTAGTCAGTGGAAGAATTAACACAGGCTGGGCAGGATAATCCCCAATCTGAATGACTGGCCTCTGGCAGGCCACAAAATTGACTGGTTTGAAAAATGAGTCTTCCAGCCCAGCATGACCCAATACCCAAATACCCCAACGCACACATGCACAAACACACCTACGCCCACACACACACACACACACCCATCACCATACTATAACCACAAAACACAAACAAACTGGCTTCTACATATCTTCACATTCAGACTAGCCTCACCTTAGGAAAGTTGTTATGATCCAAATTGAAAGGGACAACCTTAGGCCTGGAATGAGGTGAGTCACAAAGTTTCGTCCTTATTCTTTCCTCCAGATATTAACATGACACACTGGCTGCAGGAGATGTTAAGATGACAAAAATAACTTCATGTTTTGGAAAAGCGCTTTAGAGAAGAGTAACACGTTTATTGCACTATTTAAATACGCAGAACTGATTTTTGTTTAATTATTCCAACAAGATGTACAAGTTTAGACAGTTCTGGGTCTAAAGCAGCAATGATTAGATTTAAAAAAGGCTAACGTAATTCTAGCAAGAATCCAAGATGAGTAATAGTAACATCCAGACCACTGCTTTTTTTAAAATATGAATAAATATCTGCCCTGGGCTGGTAAGCATCACCACTGGTCTACATGTGACAATATTACTCCTAAATTCATTAGTCTATCTTTTTTTAATGCATTAATTAACAAGCAGCACTAACACTGCACCACAGCACATTAATCCTTCCCTCAAAATAAGAACAGCCTTTAATTTTGTTTTTGGCAACCACCATCAGACAAGTCATCATTACATTTCTAACATGTCTTACAACACCCAAGAGTAAGTACTGAGTAATCCTTCATTATCACTTTGGTTCTCAACAGCAACAAATTAACGAGGACTGACGGGATTTTACATTTAGGGGTTCTTCACAGGGTTCTCTGCAAGGTTCACAAACTCACACATGGGGCCCTTCTGGCAAAATCAGCAAGCACATTTTCATCACAAGTTTATTCTGGTACTCCAACTAGAATGTATGGTGCAATCTTTAACATGAAGCAGAAGAATGAAAAAATAATCTACAGTACTCTTAACATATACATTAAAAGATATATATTTAGTCCAAACCAGATGCTGAATTAGCTTTTATTTGTTTAATAATAAACAAATAAAACTTTATCTATTTTCAAGATATAAAGTCACAAAGTGTTTCACAGTTATAAGAAGATGTTTTTATCTTAAAAAGACCACACAACTAACTAACCTCATATTCAGTAAAAAACAGTAAGGTTCAAGTGTCTTTGTCGCCTTTCAACTCAGAATGGACACCATCATCAGGCCCTGATCACAGGACATTGGGAACCTGCCATGGATGAAGATGTGGATACAGACGTAATCTGTAACTTCCCGTCTGTCCATAAAGATCTGTATTTCAGTCATCAAATAAATCTTTACATAATGCTCTACACTGAAAAGAGCTTTTTGTATGGACAAACACCTGAGGAGCAAAATGTGTATATAAATAGCTTCTGAAATATTGATTCAGAAACAAAGACTCTTCATATGAATAGGATCCTTGATCTGACCAATAAGGTCAGATATTCCCACACCTGGCTTTATCATTAATCCTATCATGAGAAAAGAAAATAGACTGACAAATTATTTATGTTACAATGAGTCAATTGAGCTTAGATTGGCAAACCTAAAGGGTTATGGTTTCTACCAGAAGATTTTGCTAAAGACCCAATTATCCCCTTTTCCCCACAGATACATTTTTTGTTGCAAAGATAATTAATACATTTTTTTAATAAACCGTTTTGTTATCCATCATTTACCTGTTTTTTTTTTTTTTTTTAGCAAACTGTTCAGTGTAGACATTTAATTTGGGCAAAGTGTAATATAATTTGCCGAGCAGGGAATAGACAGGTCTTTAAAAGTTGACCAAATTTCAGCAATAGTAAATAAATACAGTGAAAATGCCAAAGGCACCAAGGCAAAATTTCAGAACACACAATAAAATGCACCTAATAAGAGCGATCCAATATAAGCATCACAGATCTTTGTCTCCCTGCTTTAAAATATAATTTGATAAAAAAGTATAACTTATCTATTTTTCACTACTGTGAGACTTAAAACCAGATTTTACTTCTCAGTCAGTTAGATCTACCCAACCTATTTGTATTTTAAAAGTGTTAAAATACTGTCAGAAAAAAAAATCTCACTAAATGCCTTGTGATTTAATACCCCAGGATTTATTTAACCTTTGTAACAGAAACTTGTCAGCCAGCCGTTTCCATTACTATAAAAGACCTCAGGGCATTTATTTAAATAATCCTTAAAATAAAAATGACTACAATTTCAGTGCAGTTGATTGTATATAATTTGGATGTAAATGGGCAGATACCTCTGGAAGCCTTTTTTGTTTTTATAAAGGATTATTTTGACTGCACAAACCTGTTCTAATGAAGACACTCATGTCAACCTGCTGGTTTTTTTTCAACTGGATATGTTGTATGGAAACAACTACTGATAAGGGGCTGCCCGGAAAGCAGTGGGTAGCCCAGCTGCCTTGCAGTAACAGGGTTTCGGGTTTGATTCCCCGCTCAGGGTCCTTTTGCTTATTCACCCTGTGCATGCGTGGGTACTCGTGACCCCAGTAGGGATAAGAAAATGGATGGATAGATTGAGTTCTAATAAATTTCCATACATAGAGTTGTGTTTGCATACCTTTACACTAGAGAGAATGCTAAATTCACACACAAATAACACAAAATTATAAATAAAAAATGTACTAAATGATAAATCGTAAATTATCAAAGTAAAATACTGTTTTGGAGTAAAGAAAATAACCTAAAATGGAACCAACAGCCATGGTATACTCAGAACTTTTTACATTTTAGGAATCCTACCAAAATAAAATTTTGTCTATTTCTGTTAAGTCAGAACTTTTTTGGCTTCTTTCCAAACACTCCTTTTTAGCTACATGTATTGCAGAGCAACAATGCATACTGAGGCCTGAATACCTCTCTGCAACAGATCAACATCTGCCTTTGTCACACCCTGGTATTAGACGTAATGCACAAACACAGACCTGCAAACAACCCTGTGGATATAACAAAAATACTTATATTACTGGGTTAAAAAATGTATTTCTAAAAGGAATACATCCATAGCTTTCAAAGTACATACTGTTTATATCTTCATAAAAAGTATAGTTAAGGATATTGAATAGCTTCAACAGGCAGATGCTCAGCAAGGCAAACTCTAGCATGTTATGTTTGTCATGATGGGTCTCTGTAATTAAACCCACACGCAGAACACCACAGGAAACGGGGTAAAAGTTTAACAGTTTATTTAAGAGAAGCACACAAGAGTTATGACTGGGCAGATTCTGGTACTGGTCCAGGACAGGAATTACAGAGTAATCTGCAGAGATGAATAGTTTGGTTAGCCAGGCAGCGGTGATGACTTGTCAGGGGTTTGATTCTGGTTTGTACCTTGATGAGGTTCAGACTGATCGATGGAGAGAGGGAACCGGTTGGGTCCAGAGACTGTGGATTCAGCAGAGAGCTCAGCAGCAGCAGCGTCTAGCTTCAGGCTAACGAGGTTCAGACCTTGAGTTGATTTCCTAGTCCTCCCTTGAGAACTAGCTGGGGAATTCAGACTGATAGTCTTCAGCTTTGGCTTCCTTGGGCAGGCAGGCAGGTTTCCAAGCACAAGCTCTCCCAGAGCTACAGACTTCAGTCGGGCTTTCCTGTGAGCAGAGAAAACAGAGGCTGGTTAGAATCTGGTTACTCTCTAGAGCAGACAGAGATTCTAAATGTTAAAAAGAGGCTCAGGTTCCGCTAACCAAAACTGGTCAACACTCCGGCGCCGAAGACAGGTCTGGCTGCTGCTTATGTATGAGGTCTCCTGATGGGCTGATGATCCTCAGGTGGGCTGGAGGCTCCAGCCCAGGAGACCCACAGCACTCTCTGCTGGAGACAGGTGGCAGATCTCCAGATCCCAACAGTACCCCAGATCTCAACAGAAAAAACATAAAAACAGGAAGGGATCCTCGGCGCCCTCTGGAGGGCAAGCCTCTGGATCCCAACAATGTTCAGAGTGCAAAGTATCTGCTGTAAACACCAACATACATACAGGTGCTGGTCATAAAATTAGAATATCATGAAAAAGTAGATTGATTTCAGTAATTCCATTTAAAAAGTGAAACTTGTATATTATATTCATACATTACATACAAACTCATATATTTCAGATGTTTATTTTGTTTAATTTTGATGATTACAAATGACAACAAATGAAAATCTCAAATTCATCATATCAGAAAATTAGAATATTACTGAAGACCAATAAAAACAAAGGATTTATAGAAATGTTGGCCAACTGAAAAGTATGAACATGAAAAGTATGAGCATGTACAGCACTCAGTATTTAGTTGGGCCTCCTTTGGCCTGTATTACTGCAGCAATGCGGCGTGGCATGGAGTCGATCAGTCTGTGGCACTGCTCAGGTGTTATGATAGCCCAGGTTGCTCTAATAGTGGCTTTTAGCTCTTCTGAATTGTTGGGTCTGGTGTATTGCATCTTCTTCTTCACAATACCCCATAGATTTTCTATGGGGTTAAGGTCAGGAGAGTTTGCTGGCCAATTAAGAACAGGGATACCATGGTCCTTCAACCAGGTACTGGTAGCTTTGGCACTGTGTGCAGGTGCCAAGTCCTGTTGGAAAATGAAATCTGCATCTCCAAAAAGTTGGTCAGCTGCAGGAAGCATGAAGTGCTCTAAAACTTCCTGGTATGTGGCTGCGTTGACCCTGGACCTCAGAAAACACAATGGACCAACACCAGCAGATGACATGGCACCCCAAACCATCACTGACTGTGGAAACTTTACACTGGACTTCAAGCAACGTGGATGAAGTGCCTCTCTTCTTTTCCTCCAGACTCTGGGACCTTGATTTCCAAAGGAAATGCAAAATTTACTTTCATCAGAGAACATGACTTTGGACCACTCACCAGCAGTCCAGTCCTGTTTCTCTTTAGCCCAGGCAAGACGCTTCTGACGCTGTCTGTGGTTCAAGAGTGGCTTGACACAAGGAATGCGACAGCAGAAACCCATGTCTTTCATACGTCTGTGTGTGGTGGTTCTTGAAGCACTCACTCCAGCTGCAGTCCACTCTTTGTGAATCTCCCCCACATTTTTGAATGGGTTTTGTTTCACAATCCTCTCCAGGGTGCGGTTATCTCTCTTGCTTGTACACTTTTTTCGACCACATCTTTTCCTTCCCTTCGCCTCTCTATTAATGTGCTTGGACACTGAGCTCTGTGAACAGCCAGCCTCTTTAGCGATTACCTTTTGTGTCTTGCCCTCCTTGTGCAAGGTGTCGATGGTCGTCTTTTGGACAACTGTCAAGTCAGCAGTCTTCCCCATGATTGTGTAGCCTATAGAACTAGACTGAAAGACCATTTAAAGGCTTTTGCAGGTGGTTTGAGTTAATTAGCTGATTAGAGTGTGGCACCAGGGGCCATCAATTTTGAACCTTTTCACAATATTCTAATTTTCTGATATGATGAATTTGAGATTTTCATTTGTTGTCATTTGTAATCATCAAAATTAAACAAAATAAACATCTGAAATATATGAGTTTGTATGTAATGTATGAATATAATATACAAGTTTCACTTTTTAAATGGAATTACTGAAATCAATCTACTTTTTCATGATATTCTAATTTTATGACCAGCACCTGTATTGTCTGTTTATATTTACAGCAATTGGCATGCATAATAACTTCAAACCAAAATCATTCTTTCTTACTCTATTGCTGATTGTATTTAAAAGATTGTCTCATCACACTTAGAGGGCTCTGTGTTTTCGTTTTTTGCTCTTTTTGGGATAGATTCCTCTCACCACAGGTTGATAAGTGAAGATACTGGAAACTGATTTACCAATATGTATGGTAAAGTCATCATTGAACAATGACCTGTGCAATAAACACATGTGTGGCTAAAACCAATTCTAAGTATATTGTAGCATTAATGGGTTGCTATAGCAATAACTATCCAGAGAGATGACTTTAGTTTAGCCGTAGCTTCCGTGCCCCGTACACCACACGACTCCGGAAAGCTTCCTCTTTTATTTAACCACACACACCTTTTGCACAACCGTTGAGGAGAGGTCATTAACGGACCTACCTTCCAGACTCATGGTGGGACAACAAGTACTTCAGATTATAACAGAAACTCTGATGATACAACAGACATAAGAACAGCAACAAATAAAACATGTAACTTAATAACCTGGAAAAGATTGACATTAACTGGCAGCTTTTAATACTGAACATGCTGCCCAGTGCATGCTGGAAAAACTAACTTCTGCTGCCTCAACACACTACAATATTTTTTTACATGCACACTATAATGAAGAACATGTTTTTTCACAGAACCATGACCTATTTATGACCTGATATCTGTCTACAACCTGTGTGACCTACTTCACTTTACGATCAGCCAGAGTTTACTTTTTGAAACATTCCTGTATGCCATGTAACAACATTCACACTTAGGATGTGCTGTCAACACACTCTAGCTTATAATACCATTTACATCCCATTGTGTTTTTTGTGCACCTGAAACTAAGCCCGGCTTTGTTTTGCTTGGTGAAAAACTTTTTTGAGCAAGACTTTAGGGGAAAACATGGATCTCTTTATAGGAAGCTGCTGAATCTCCCATGGGATGATTATTGTTTGAAGAGGTTGGAAGGATTTGACTTGTTGACTGAAAAACTCATTCCCTCTAGATTGAATGCAGAGAAAACACTTTTGCTGCCAATCCCACATGCCAGCCAATCATTTGACAACTTTGGCATCCTGCTGAAAATCAATGGCAAAAAAAGATAAATCATTCACCTGTTTTTTTTTTTGTTTTTTGCTCTGTCAGTGGGGAAAATCCCTCTCACACTATCACAAAAAGCATTTAGTCTTCCATTTTCCCCAGAGGTGGAAGATATAGAGGATCTGTTTATAGCAGGAAAGAGCAACTGGGAGATTATATATTTTCCCACTTTGACCAATAAGATTGAAACAGTCTCTTTTAACACACAATAAAAGATGTGTGAAGAGAAAGACTAAGGTTATTCTTATATTTAGAAATCTGTTATTGAGATATACAGTACATAACATTATGGCCCATGTCTGTTTTAGTCTCCCAGAATATTGGAAACAATTGAACTGGAGGCATCTGAGTGGTATCTTATGAAAAGATTACAAGATTCCCCATTTTGTAGAGTTTGCCACACTAACCACTTAGCCAAAGATATATACTGTCACATCAAGATAGGACGAAATAAGGAATGCTTTTTAGAGATTTGTGGATAGCTTTTAAAAATGATTTGATTTAACCCCTTTAGATGATTGATAAACCATTCATAATTCCTCCTCCTCATGTAACTACCTACTTCCTCATGCAACTGCAGTCTGCCCAGCAGGTCAACCTCCAGAGCTCTCTGTTAGCTCTCTTTGCTCTTATCAGGGGTGTTTTGCACTATGCCTCACTCCGTTTCACAACATGCTGGGCATCTGGCTGCGATCTTCCGCTAACCTCCTACAAACCCCCAGTAGAGAGTTCACCACAACACTCCGCTATGGAGCTTAGAGGGCTAACAGCAGGAGGTTGGAGGAGGTTAGCCTTATATTGCATATAGTGCACCGATGGTGTTCTTCTTGGTAAATGGTGACTGAGAAACAACTTTCAGCCACATTACAGCAGCCAAAAAGTTAGATGTTTAACTGCTTTATCAGAAGTTTATGATGTGCACTAGTAAATTTGATTTGTACTTGTAAATGTATAGTTTGCAAGAGTGCCTGTGCAAAGTTGTAATTTTGTTATTTGTTTTTGTAACTTCCAAACTTGTATTGTCACAGGTGAAGCATTTGAGTTCACGTGTAATGTATGAGTTGACGACAAGGAATAAACACAAATTTGAAATGGATAAAAGTTTATTGACTTAAATTGACAAAGTAAGACACCTTTGTATACATTTTTAGTTTTCTTACCACATATGCTTCCCCGATAATGAAGTCCAGATCAGTAGATACCTGAAGGAACTGATAAACATGAAAAAAAGAACCTTCATGAAGGTGGACAAAGAATTATTGAGAAGTATGCAGAAGAAATCTTGGGTCACGACAAGAACAAGTGAAAGGCCTATAAGAAGAGGCTGGGAAGCAAGTTCCAGCAAAACAGCATCAGAGAGGTGTGGTCAGGGATGAAGAAGATGACAGTTTTGAAGCAGAAGGGTGATGAGAGAGATTCAAGTCTGTACACAGCCAATAAAATAAAAACATATTTCTCAATAGGTTCTGTTAGGGAAAATGTTACACATTCTTCTCTACTACCCAAAGTCATCCTGCCCTTTTTTGAGTCTTATGATGTGTGCAATCAGGGTTGTAAATAATGCTTCTCTTTTAATGAAGAAGCCATCTTCGTAAAGCCATATCCTGAAATTTTTTAAGATGAGTTCTCAGAACAGAGCTCACAGAACAGATCAGCCTACTCGCCTTATTCAAGACATTTGTTCTGATACTTCTACCCAAACAGATGATGGCAGAAAAGATCACACTTTTAACAACAGACTTATAAAAGCATGCAGTATTCTATTACAAAAACTAAAGAACCAAAGTTCCGCATTTATAGTCTGCACTGTCCAATCCTGTAAACCGCTACACAGTTGCGCTCCAAGTCCAGCTTGTTGTCCAGGTGAACGCTGACACATTTATTTTCATCCACCACTTCCACTTCTTCCATTGATAATGGTATTTGACATTATCAGCTTTCTCCTAAAATCTACAAATACCCCCATTTTTTTAGTTCATACTCCAAATCAGATGACTGTTCCTACAACATGCCACAAAGTGGTTCATCGGCTTTCTGTACTTCTCCATTTTTGATGCACCCAACAATTGCTGAGTCATCTGAGTATTTCTGTAGACAGGAGTTGCTTGCACTTGAAGTTCGAGTTGTACAGAGTAAAAAGGAAAGGTAAACCAACGTAATCCTCACAATACTTTCTGCAGTCAACAGTGTGTTTGTGTTGAAGCAACTCCAACTTTACTGCAAAAAGGAAACTGCAGGGAGACCTATTAGTTATGCTCAGACCGATTTTAGCCTACAAAAAACAAAGTCTAATTTACATCTGGTGTTTACAGTGTAGGGGCAGGGTCAGGCTAAGGTTCAACAGTTACTGTAGAATCCCACAGAGCTACTCTGCATAGGCCCTCAGGGTTCTTCGGAGAACAAAATCTGGAACAGGAGCATTCTGATCCAGTTAATATATTACCCACTATAAGTATTAGTTTTGTAAGGATAAAATTGAAAGATTAAGTAGGAAATTTGTTTCCTCTGTCGGAACTTGCTATTTTGCAATCATAGTAATTGTTTGTAGTTTTTATCATATGCTTTAAAATATGGACATTTTTTAAATTCGTATTAAAAATGTTATATTTTGTCTGCTTAATAAAATAGTTTGTAAATATCAAAGTCAATTAGTCAATTGATACTTAAGTAGCCCTTTCTCCAGATAACTTTTTGCTCTTACCCAAATGGCTTCTTGGATTCCAAGTTGTTACTATTACTGAGTGAATACTTGTTCAAGCACTATCCATGTACTTGAGTAAAACCTTTATGTAATCCACCAACCTCTGCTCACATCATGCAGTTCTTTAGTGATAATCAGACAAATCCTTACTCAGTGTTTTTCCTGTGTCTGCTAATGACAATAACATGAAGATACTGCTGTCCACATCTGGGGCCAGCGTTCATGATAAAAAACAAAAAATGAATATCATTTTAGCCGTAGGAAGCAATGGTTCATAGCATGTTATAGTAGGAGCAGCTTAAAATATAAACCATGTGGACCTCCAAGTTTGCGGTTTAAAAACTTTGAATTAGTTTGTAAAACAACCTGATAAAACACAGCAGAATGCACATATTGTTTATAATTGTCTGTGTAGATCATTTCATAAATGACTATGCATTGTTTGTCCAACAATGGCCACTGTACTGACGTGACGTGGGCCAATCAGAATTATTATCTGCTCTGTGACGTTTGTTGTTATGCATCTGTGCGAGCAGCTTTTACAGCAGTACAGTAAAACTATAGTAATGGTAAACTCGTCTCATGTTATCCTTAACTCAGAGAGAAACTTTTACAGTCTGTAAATTGTTTTAGATCTGCAAATATGGGCATTGAAACCAAGGTTTCTCATGCTTAAGATTACTTGACTACAACATACTCCTTTGACACATGATAATGCTATCCCGTGTTTTAATTAGAAATTTTAGATGTGTATTCTCAGTGTTCTAGTATACAGTGGATGTCTGACTAAAAACATCATTTAATTCAAGTGTCATATCTGTAAACTCTGTAAAATCTGTAAAATTCTGCAAATCTTCAAACTAAAGCTTGAACTACATAGTTTTCAATCCAACAGATACATAGATCATTAATGCTACATGAAATATTGCAGAATGGTATTGATCTTTTTACCCACAGAGGCATTTTTCTGCCCTATAGTTTTCTTTAAAAGACACTCTTAGAATTATATATACATAAAAAGCTTTAAAATGACCCGGGCAACCCTTTTCCTTGCCATCCTGCTGGGATGGGTCAACATCCTCCCAGATTACTGAAGTCCATCTCTGCATGACTGATTCCAAGTCACAGGTCTTCACAGAAAGTTATTTGGACAACTGTCAGCTCTCTCTATGTTGCTGCCATCAAAGATAACAGGCAATTTTTCTCTATTTCTCTGTGACTCCATTTAAGACATCTTCCTCCAAAATACAGAGGGATGGCTTTCTACAACCGCCTGTCAACTTGAAACAAATGACCAGATGACTCATTTTTATGCCTAAACAAATGTCAGGCAGCTTGTGGTTTATATATAGTAGGCTTAGTGTCAAACACAGTTCTGCTTCAAGGTTTACATACCCTCCCATATAAGATAATGATAAATTCACACTAGCAATTCAAAAAACACAAAACTAAAAAGTAATAATCAATAAAGATGTACTAAAAAATAATTTCGTAACTTAAAATATTGATTTAGAGTGTTTATTTAAAAAATCTTAAAAAACTGTCCCAAACAAGTAAAAATACCTTGCACATGAACAGTGAACCAACATACCTGTCAACAGGTGCAGAAAATCTTAGTTAACATTTTTCTTAACCCTAAAGAAAATGCTTGGTTTCAGTCATTGCCTCATTGTTGCTCAACAAAACTTTGGTCACGTGTCATGTGGATGGTAAGTATTGTCTGTAAAATTCTTAATTGGTCAAGGTGTGGAATAAGAGCAGTTTCATCAATGCATGGCTTAATACTTCATAGAGACCAAGAAGCTGTGTTTTTTGCCTCAGACAAAAAACAGGGAAACCTTATCAAAGCGACTTGCTCTCTTGAAGCCAAGATTAATTTTGATCCAGCAAGGAGATACCAAAGCTTCTCTTCTCTCCCAGTGGGCGAGGGATTCATGGTGGCCTAAACTGACTTTATTGAGTGCCTATCTCTGCTCTTACTGCACAGTTAAGACTTAAGGTGCAGCCTTTCTCTGATTTCGTTCACCTCTTTCCTTGAACTGTTGTGAGATGAAAAGATTTCAACTTTGACAGTTATGCTGGACCACAAGACTATAAAGAAACGTTCAAGCTGTCCACCTGCGGTGCACCATGTGGCTCAGGCCATGACACATAGTGGGATTTGATACCTCCTACTGTAAAAATTTCCATGACATCTTTGTATTATAGTCCATAGTTTTAACTTTCCAGAAGCAGATTCCTACTACCGTATTTTCACGACCATAAGGCGCACCGGACTAAAAGGCGCACTCTCAGTTATGTGTCCCATTTCTGTATTTAACACACACATAAGGCGCACCGGACTATAGGGCGCGTTTTTTATATACAGGTACATGTCCTCTACTACCTTTAAATACCTCTACTGCGTATTTAAAAATACAGCGGGGGCAAAACTGAGTATGACTGTGCTTTATTCATGTATTTATTACAAAGTATTAATCAAACCTGGCAGCTGGCCGTGAGACAGACACATCGCAGATGACACAGCGCTGTGGTCACTCCTAAATTAACTTAAAATCCTGAAACCTGCCGACGGAATATGTTCGCTTTTATTACCGGTATCCTGGTGCCTGCAGCTAAAATTATTTAGATGAAAAACACCTGCCAGCAGCCGCGGTGAACGAAAGGATTTCTACTGTCGGTGCACCGCTGGTATGTGGGGGTCTGAGCGCCTCCGACAGAAATAGATAATCTGGATGAACTGACTGCAATTATTAAGTTTTCAGGTGGCCTTTCTCACTTAAAAACATATTAAAACTACTTTATTCCAACTGATCACAGCAAATATAGCTGCAAGATTTAGATTATTTAGATGAAAAAACACCTGCCAGCCACCGCGCTGAAGAGGAGGAGACGCGCTCAGAGGCTGCTGTTGAATTAAGTTTTCAGGTAGAAAAATAGAGCGGGAGCAAAACTGAGTATGATTGTGCTTTATTCATGTATTTATTACAAAGTATTAATCAAACCCATCAAAGTCATCATCCTCTGTTATCCTCAGCATTCCTCTGAATAAAACAGCTGCGCTAAATCAGACATGCCAGTTTCCCCTTCTTCGCTGTCAGAGTCACTTTCCGTGCAGCGCAGCTCCTCAGAAATAATGCCGGCTTTTGCGAAAGCTTGAACAACAGAGCCAGCAGACACAGTCCATCTACAATCCATCCGCAAACGGTGGCGTAACTTGCACGGCGCTGCCTTCCACTTATCCTGAAACTGTGGTCTTAGTCTGTCATCCATCGCTCCCACGCCGCTCGCAGCCTTACTGTGAACGGCCGCTCCACACCGATGTCAAGCGGTTGAAGTTCCTTTGTCAGACCCCAGAGATAACGGCGAGCACAGCGTTCATTTGATTCATCTTTTTTTCACATCGGCTGTGAGATGGGCACGCAGCGATGGTGATGCGTGGAAAAAAGCACCTGGTCTCCTCACATACACCTGCCTTTCATCATCTCCTCATTCATCCAGCCTTTTTCATTTGCGTTAATATCATGTCATCAGAGCGCTGTGTCTGTCTGCTGTCAGCTCCCAGATCAGCTTCTCTGATTGGTTGATGCGGCGCGTCTAGCAGTAAAACTTCAATTTTTCCATCTGAGCAGCAGCAGCGCGTTGGCGGTGCGTCAGATGCTTAAACGCTCCCGACGTGCTGCACCAAAACGCGCTGCAGGACCTTTTGCTGCACCTATATGCGCGTCAACCATTGACTTTGCATGTAAACTCCCTGCTTCTGCTGCACCTGCTGGGTCCGGTTCACACCGATGTCGAGCGGTTGAACAGCGAGCACAGCGTTAATTTGTTTCCCCATGTTTTTCACATCAGCTGTGAGATGGGCACGCATGGAGTTACATATTAACAGCGATGGTGAGGGGTGGAAAAAAAACACCTGGTCTCCTTACATTCAGCCACTCTTTCATCATCTCCTCAATGAGGTGGTCTCAAAAGTCGCAGTTACAACACACATAAGGCGCACCGCACCATAGGGCGCACCGCACATTTTGAGGGAAAAAAAAGACGTTTAAGTGCGCCTTATAGTCGTGAAAATACGGTACTCATCTCTGTTTTTTTAGTTACTCTAGTTTTTCTTTGTATAGCTTATTGTATATGTTCCTCTGACACTGTAAGATCTTTTGTCCTACTATCAAACTATGTTTCCTTTTGAAAAAACAATATTTTCTTTCTAAGTTTCTCACATTTTATCCATGACATATGCTGTATTTTCTTGTAGTAAAACATCATCAGGTAAAACATCATGCAAAATTCAATGGATAGGCATCTTGTAACAGTATTAATCATGTGTAAAAACCAGTAACAGTATTAATCGTCTCCAAAAACCAGTAATGTGCCTCTCCACACAGTTAGTTTTTTAAGATTAATAACATAAATAAATTACTACTATCACTGATAGAATTCTAGAACTGTGTCACTAGGGGTGAGAATGGAGGGGTCAAGGGTAGTTACAGTACCAGGACTTGCCAAGTTTGTGGGGCATAAAGAGCTCTACCAGGGGAGAGTGACATTGGAAGAACCTTTTGGAAGATGGTTATTTTTAGATGAGATACTGGGCTTGTTCTGGTATAATCTCATCATAAATATCATCACCTCTACCATAAAGGTCATGTTTTTAGCTGAGTTTGTGTATTTGTCTGCCTGTGTATAGGATAACTTAAAAAAAGTTAAGAACTGGTTTTAATTTAATCTTTATGAAAGGTGCACCTCACTCCAACAAAAAAATCCATACATTCTTGATGATGATCCAGGTCATAATAAGGATGCAGGAGTTCTTTTAAAGGATTATTTAATAATTTTTAACTGAACAAGCAGTTCCTCCCTAAGCTAGAGATTGGTAGCAGTGATTATTGACATCTTCAGCATCAGATTTAGAAAAGTCCAGAAGTATTATACTGAAGACAACAAACATAGGAAAGGTAAGACATCTCACTCAAAGTCTTGATCTGCTGATCAAATTGGAAAGCAGAGAGAATGAAGAAGGTGGGATTGGAACATTTGGTAATGATCTAGATCATTTGCGAGTTTTATCTATAGGTCCAAGTCCCAATATAGGGTAATTTGCTACTTGGCAGAGGTCTGTGTTCTCTGATTGCTTTCCTAGTTAATGCAAATTACCACAATATTTGGAGCTAAAAGCAAAAACAAAATTGTAAATGAACATTAAACTGTTGGTCATCTCTTGAGGTATCATTCAGAGATAATACAGGTTTTGTCTCATTCAGTTTTCTCCTATTTTTTCATGTTTAAATTTCATATACCCAAACTGAGTAGTAGAAAAGCACACCCAAGCTTGGAAGTCTATGCTCATAAGTCACTAACATAAATCAGCAAAAGAACTTATTATAACTCTGCTAATCATAACTAATTATCTATAATTAACAGGGCCGTTTCAAGCAAGGACTATGCCCCTCGGGGAGTATTCAGACACACACACACACACACACACACACACACACACACACACACACACACACACACACACACACATATATACATATATATATATATATATATATATATATATATATATACACTGTGTGCAGGATGAATATTTTGACCACACCATCCTTTTCATACATGTTTTCCTACTCCAAGCTGTATAGACTTGAAAGCAAACTACCAATTAAGTAAATCAGGTGGTGTGCATCTCTGTAATGAGAAGGGGTGTGGCCTAATGACATTGACAACCTATATAAGGTGTGCTTAATTATTAGGCAACTTCCTTTCCTTAGGCAAAATTGGTCAGAAAAGAGATTTTACAGACTCTGAAAAGTCAAAAATTGTCAGATGTCTTTCAGAGGGGTGTAGCAGGAAACTGTCAAGCTTTTGAGGCGGGAGCATCGCACAATCAAGTGGTTAATGGCAAATAACCAACAGGGGCTCAAGAAGCGTGTTGAAAAAAGAAGATGCAAGTAACCCCCCATGAATTGAGAAGGATCAAGCGTGAAGCTGGCAGGAAGCCATTAGCCACCAGTTGTGCCATATTTTAGAGCTGCAACATGTCTGGAGTGCCGAGAGGCACAAGGTGCTCAATACTCAAGGACCTGGCCAAGGTAAGAAAAGCCGAAAAAAGGCCACCTTTGAACAAGACGCACAAGGCAAAACATCAAGATTGGGCCAAGAAATATCTGAAGACTGATTTCTCCAAGGTGTTTTGGTCTGAAGAAATGAGAGTGAGTGCTGATGGGCCAGATGGATGGGCACAATGGTGGGTCAGTAAAGGGAAGCAAGTTCCTTATTGACTCAGACACCAGTAAGGTGGAGGTTGGGTACTGGTATGGGCTGGTATCATCAAAAATGAGCTTGTGGGACCTTTTCAGGTTGATGATGGAGTCAAGTTCAACTCCCAGACCTACTGCCAGCTTCTGGAAGACACCTTCTTCAAACAGTGGTACAAGATGAAGTTGCCATCATTTAAGAAAAACATTAAATTCATGCAGGACAATGCTCCGTCACACGCATCAAAATACACCAAAGCGTGGCTCGCCAGAAAGAGTCTAAAAGGAGAAAAAATAATTACATGGCCCCCTTGTTCACCTGATCTGAACGCCATCGAGAACCTGTGTTCCTTCATGAAATGTGAGAACTACAGGGAGGGAAAACAGTCCACCTCTCTGAACAGTGTTTGGGAGGCTGTGGCGGCTGCTGCACGCAATGTGGATCGCAAACAGATCAAGACACTGACAGACTCTATGGATTGAAGGCTTTTGAGCGTCATTGTGAAGAATCGTGGCTATATTTTTCACTGATTTGTTTTTTTGCTTTTTTTTAGAATGCCGTAAATATTTATTTCTAAATTTTGATACGTTACTGTATATTGGTTTACCTGGTGAAAATATACAGGTGAGATGGGTATATATTTGTTTTTTATTACGTTGCCTAATAATTCTGCACAGTAATATTTACCTGCAGTTACAGACATCCTCATACTGATAAAGTAAGCATATATTATATTTGGTGGGCCATTACTCCAGACTATTATCGGGCGATAAAGATAATATTGCTGTCTATACGCTGTCTGGGTCAATACTAATGATGACTTTGAACTTGATATTTTTCACAGTTATACATTTTTTGGCGATAACCAATCAGTCTTCCAACCTGTGTAGGTTTACTGTGAAATTACTACATCGAATGTGACGTGCTCACATGGATGCAGCTATAAGCACAGCCCTCTCAGCCAAGCTAATCAATCTCCTCGCTCAGAGGATAACCACAAGCTGCAAGCCCATCGAGCTCATTCTCAAAGCAGCAATAGGTGACCCATCTTACAAAGTACCTGCAAGGCGAACTATCATGAGTAGAATACATGACCAGCATGCCGCGGAGAAAAGTTGAGAAGTTGATCGAGGCGACGTGTGTGTCAGATTTTTGGAGACGCTACTTTTAAAGCGGGACATCTATAATTGTAAGTGGGACACTATTTTTTTGCGGCAAAAACACAGAAAAAAATTAGCAAAAAATTATTTATAACTTTGTTAAAATGTGAAGTAAGAAGACATAATTACTTGTGATTGTGCAAAAATAAAAAAGTTCCAGAGGTAGCACGTACATATCATGAAAGCCTTTGGCAGAATTCAAATGAGCGATTTTAATCTAGATAATTCCAAGATAACAGTGAGATTAATCTAGTTAAAATAATATCTATGCCCACCACTATTATATATATATATATATATATATATATATATATATATATATATATATATATATATATATATATATATATATATATATATATATATATATATATATATATATATACTTGATGAGAAACTGGGTGGAGCTTGACAAGTGAATGGAATCAACTATTAAGCCAGACATCAGTGCCAAGATAATGACTTTATTTTGTTAATTCGCTTGTTTTATTTTACATTTTGGGACCTCACTCAGTAAAACAAAACTCATAGACACCCTTTTTCTTACCATAACACAGGGCAGCTTTCCATTACGACCGGTTGTGACAACGGACTTCTGCTTTATCTTCCTCTTCTGTTTTAAAAGTTGTGTGCTCTGCTCCTGACTGTTACATTAACAGCGGCGAAAAAATTACCATAACTGCTGTTTCTTTGCACAACATGCACATGCTGTCTACAGTATACCCATTGTCCACCTCATTCATTCAAATGACAAAATCAGGGACATTTCCAGAGACAGCTTTAGCAGGGGACATGTGGTCCAATACGATGACTGTCCCCGGAAATCAGGGAGGTCTTACACAGAAAAAGAAAATCTAGATCTGATGCTAGGCGCTTTGTTGAAATAAAGACACTAGAGAGGTCTGAAAAATTGCTAAATATAGCGACAAAAGCACTAAGTTGGCAGTAATGGCTGTCCCTTGAAAAACTGATTTATTTAGAAGAAATGTTCCGTGCTTTGTATTGAGTTGATTGAAGTGAGATTTGTCCATATTCCCTTTACAATAAAAAAAATGATTGGTGACTACATATGACAGATTAGTTTTGCTCTGAAAAAAGGGATCTCATGACTGCGTTATACTTGACTAAAGAGGCACAGTGCGAGGCAGAAAAACAATGGACCTCCATCCAGTCACACTGCTACACCTAGCCGCACAGGTCCAAGTCCAGTCACTGGACCCCCAGCAGCCCAGGGCCAATATCAACCACCCAATAGGAATCCTGCCAGGCAAGAGTGGGCAGAAAGTCCAATACACCTACAGAACTCACAGACAACTAAATGGGGGTCAGATTCTCTGGCAGTAGGCCCGAACATCCTTGCAGTGTCGCCCAAAAAATCTCCAGGACTTTCTTATATTCAAAGTCTTTACCAAACTGGCAGGTGCTGCTGCAGGAAGCAGGGGCCACCATACTCTTTTCAAACCATGTCAGTATTCCTGATATATAGCCATCCAGCAACTTGAACAGTTCTGTGGCTGATGTGTTGGTTGGCAATGATGAAATTTGATCATTTCCTCCATGCGCCGAGTCATGGTACTAGCAGACACAGGCACCTTCGCTATCTTTTTAACAGCAGCCTTTCCTAGAAGTTCATGATAAATGTCTTTATTGGAGGGCAGCATCAATTATTCTCCAATAATGAATGGCTTTTTAGCCTTAGCAAAACGGTTAGCCACCAAGTATGATGCCCTCAGTGCTTTCGCATTTATTGATGTGGTGGCCACCAGTAATTTTTTTTGTATTTTGTGTTCTGTTCAAATTTTTTCTTTTAAAATAATTCAGAGGCATGTTTTTTTTTAATCCTGGATGCTTGGTCTTCAAGTGGCAAACAGTTTTGAAGGCTTCATCTCCTCATTGGTGACCTGGTTGCCGCATATTACACAGAGTTACTTTGGTCTCTGGGAATCACCTCTCACAATAAATCCATATTTTCATTGGAACTCCTGGTATTGTCTGTTAAAGGCTTTCATTTTCTTAGAAGTCGTAGGCTCCTTACGTCCTTTCCTTTATGTCTTCATTGGACCTTTTCCCCTTCGAACAGAAACTTTCCAAAGACGTCTTTTTTCTACTAACTTTGATAACTTGTGGGTTACACTTTGGGCACTCCTATCTGTGTTAAGCAGGGTTTTCTGCAGCAACAGCTACCTAAAAAAAAAGAAAGCAGTAGACTGGACATAAGCAACACACTTTGAATGTCATTGTTTCCCATTACCCCCAGATGGGACCATCTCATTGCACAAAAACAAGCTCAGGGCTCCCATTGGTTTAGCGTTGTGGTGAGTTAAAATTCATGCACTTTTTCAGCTTTTTCTTTTTGTGTATTTGTATCTTTCATTGTTGGTCTCTCTGGCCAACAGCGAAAGACACAGAAAGATATGGCCTCTTTGGTGTGATTTTATAATGAAATCATGAGTTTATGATGAAATAATGTTTCTTTTTTTATTTTTATTTTTTATGAATTATTGATAAAAGGGTTGGGGACCACTGTTGTAGAGTATAAACATGAAATATTACCCCTGTCCACAATTACTATAAAAACGTTTTGGAGGCAAAAGTTCATTTTTGGGCTTATCTGAAAAGAGCACTTCTCCCATATATTTGCTCGATGTCTTCTGGTAATGATAAAAAGGGACTACTTATGACTTTATCTTTACAGCAGCCTTTTTTTTCTTGCCACCCTTTAAAGCATATTAGATTTTTGAGTTATAATTGCCAACCTGATTCCCTACTTTAGCTGTTCATCTATGCAGCTCCACCAGAGATATCACATGACTCTTGGCTATTTCTTGGATAAATACTTGCTTTCAACTGCCTGCCATTTTAGGTGGACGTCCATAGGTTTACAGATGGAAAATAATCTTTTCTGTTACTTTTATGATTCAGATCAACATTTATTTTAAATCCTCATTATGTTAATATTCCCTGTGATCTCTAAAATTCCATTATCAATTACATTGTATTTTTAAAAAAATTACACATGATTAATTTAAAAATTTGGACTTTGTTTTTTTATCTAGAATATGAAATATAGCCCTCTTACGTTGTTTCTGACAGCCTGCAATGGTTATTTTAGGGAGATGAGAGGGAGCATGCAGAATAATGAAAGCCATCTGTCTGGATGGTGCCATGTCCTCTGTATGCTGTGCCTGATGTAAACAACTCCATTTGTCAAGATATGATGATCCTTGAACTGTTAGAACACAAAGCACATCCACTGAGACCCTCAGCCCTCACAAAGCATATCTTGGCGACGGCTACATAAAACTGCTCTGAGCTAAGGCAAAATTTCTTTCGTAAGATGGTTCCTTTTTTTTGCTTAGACAATAGGTTATAAACTCAAAAAACTGCTAAGTAGCACAGAAATATACTTAATGTTAAGAATCTAATTGGTTAAAAAGGTTCATCATACTTGTGAGGCGGAGTATATGCTGTTAATGTGCTAGAAGCACAAGGGTTATACTCTTTCACCAATGCACTGCCTACATTAAACCTTATGTCCATGTCCAAATTAATTTGCTGAAGGAATATTATTACCATGATTAGATAAAGAAAACATTCAATTAAGTTTAAATACTTTTTTGCGTGTCAATTTAGAGAACATGTGATCTAGAGGAATGTTAAAATAATAAAAAAAAATTGAAAACATTACAACTTTTTCAAGTGCAGTCTAAATAATAATAAGGGATAAGATCAAACATTCTAAAAACAATACCCCATTTATAGATCAGAGTGAATTTCTTATTCTACTAAACAGGCAGAAAAAACAAGCATTTACATTCCCACAATGTGACTTATTTTCATCAGCAACCAACGTGCGAATAGTTGTTTCGATTTTTTGTGTTTATAGGGATACCTTTAAATGAATGCTGGACAAAATGTAAAAAAATCATAGGAGCTGAAGTAAACCAAGGTGAACTCTACCCAGGGGAAGCACACCAACAGAAGGTATAAGCAGATATTTTTAGGCCTCAGCACACTAGGCCCAGTGTAACACTGGCTGTTAATTTCCTGGACTCACCTAAAGATAAATGGGGGTTGATGTGCAGAGTTCGAGGCCCCCTGCAGCACCATTGTGGCCCACTGGGGGGGGTTCTGATTCCCACACTGAGGAACTCTGGACTACAATTTATAAGGGATATAAAATTAGCGGAAGGGATTAAGGGCAAACAACAAACTCAGTTTTGCTCAGTTTTACTTGTAAATGCATTTTTCCAACAAACATGGCACATTTTCAAGTGAAATAAAAAGACTGATCAACAGTATGACACTGTGGTTTTCAAACTTGGTCCAAAAGACCTACTGTCCTGCATGTTTTAAGCCCCTGTCACACCTGGACGATTTAGACTAGTGTATGTCTAACGTACGGAAAATCTGGCAAAAACACTGGCATACGTTGGATATTTTATTGGTATGTTTTCTACACTGAAGGTTGCTGAAACACACTGGCACACGTCGACATATGTCAAGTACGTTGAGAAATTTTTGAGCATGTACAAAATTTCCCGACGTATGCCATATGAGGGTCATAAGTTACAGGTAAGTTATCTGATCGTTGACATACGTTAAGTGTAAGTAACTCATGGTGTCCAGGTAATCCAAGACCAATTGAGTAACAAGCTCTGGACTTGTTATGAAAATGCTATGAATACAGTGAAAATTGAAAAAAATACATAGAAATTCAGCGTATGCCAGCGTTTAAGGAGATTCTGGGACGTCGAGCATACGCTGCCTAAATTGACAAAGTGTGAGAGCACCCTTCCACCACACACCTGACTTAAATAAAGGTGATTAGCAGGACACTGCAGAACACCTGCTGAACATGGAATGCAATTTTTTGATGCCGGTGTGCTGGAGCAGAGACAGATCTAAAACATCCAGGACAGGAAGTCCTGAGGACCGAGTTTGAAAACTACTGGTACAGTATAAGATTTACTAACACAAAACATTGTGACAATAATTAAAGAAGTAACCAAACAGAACCTGTCCATATTTATGTGGTTTAAGATGATAGAAATTATTAGCTTGTTAGAGACATGAAAACAGCTAAAATTTAAAATACTCAGTAGCTTATGAAGATGCATTAGCTGCAAGAGATGTTTTGCGAAATGTTGATATGGGTTGATAACTGGAACAGATAAGTCTCAACAAACTATGGGCAGATAACCTGTCTCTCAACAACATGGAAGCTCCTGTCAGGCATCATAGCAGAAAAGGTAAGTTAGCATCAACTCATGACAGAGGCGCAGGCAATGGTAAAAATGCTGGAAGAGCAAAACACCAACAAATGGTGACAGAACTGATATCCAAGACTGCAAAAACAGCTAACAAACTTGTGGACCAACTGGGTTAATTACAAGACAGCCTACGATTCAATGCCGCACACATGCTGCCTTAAAATCTATCCTCTGTTATTTAGTCGTTTGGAAAACAGTTTGAAAGAGTAGTAATCAGGATTGGATTTAAATCTCAGGTTTGTGCACAAAAAAAGAATTTGACTTTGACTACATGTTTTCCACATGTTTCTATTTAATAAATTATATTTATATTCAGGCAATCAATGATTATGATATACAAGCAGACGGCCGCTCGGGCTGAACCTGGTTCTTGCTGCAGGTTCCTTCCTGTTAAAAGGAAGTTTTATCCTCTCTACGGTCACTACATGAATGATCAATGTTATGGGTTGATGTTTGAAACAATGAGTTGATGCAATCAGCTGGTTTTCCTCATATAGAAATTTTTTATCCCATCTGACTGTATGACCGGGTTAAATCATCCCTTAAAACATACTTAAAATGACGTGTGGTGAATTGGCGCTATATGAATAAACTAAACTGAAATGAAAAGAGGGTTGAATTAATATAATAATGTATCTAAACTTTTAAATTCTAAAAAAAAAAATCTATAAAAGTCCCCTCTGGAAGGTTTTATTGGTTCATCTGAAATTTGCAAATGAAAAAAAAAAGGGCAAAGATGAGTCTGACTAAATGTCAAACAATGAATGTATTTTCTACATATATGTGTGATTTTAACTTTTAGGCCACAAACAGAGTGTGTGTGTGTGTGCGTGTGTGTGTGTGTGTGTGTGTGTGGGGGGGGGGGGGGTATGTAATTAAGAGTAATATTTTGGATTATAGCAACAGATACAGGATCTAAAACTATCTGGTTTATCTGACATATTACGACTGTGGTATAAGCAGATTGTCTGCTTACATCCTGAGCAAAGATCTCAGAGGACTATAGATAGCCTTACTAAGCAGGCAAGAACTTGCAAGACACCGTCTGTCAACTCTGAGAGAGGGAAGTTAATTATCCAATCTGTGTCAGCTCTACCAGCTAAGGATTTACACTTATTCTGTTGGCTAGAGCCAGCCTATTGAGACCTTAAAGCCTGAGTGCACACCTTAATGAAAAAAATTATTTAACAGCAATAACTATAATCACACTGTGCAGTGTAACCTAAAGTAATATGAAGCTGTTGAATTATATGTGACAGACTCAAATGTTAATTTCAGTGATTATAGTTTAATACTGTGCAATAACAGCAGCATGACTGATTGAACAATAATGTTGCTAAGGATTTCTTAAATCAGTATGAGATGTTTAGGGATAAAAGCTGACTGGAGACCAAGCTGTATGTAATGTAAATGAGGGTTAAACAGTTATTGATGTAATGTATAGGAAACAAGTGCATTTTTTAAAATTCTGTTAACTGGAGTCTATCTTCCTTTTTTAATCTGTAGATCAAAGTTTCTTAGATGAATATCTTTAAATTCAAAACCATAACAGGGTTGTGTTCAAGGGAAAAGAAAAGAGTAAAAATAAAAATCGAATTAAATATCAGACTGCTGCCATGTCTCTTTCTTCTCAATAGATAATATTGAGTAATGGCAACAACAGATAAAGGTGAAACATGTACCTGCTACCCTTGCCGCTGTTGTGAATATGCAAAAGCAAAATTGTTCTTATTGTCTACAAAGTATGCCTGAGGTTGTGACTTTTGAAAGAGTAGAGTCCTGTCAGTACAGCAACTTGTGCTGGACTGGAAAATGGAGAGTGGTCTCCACTCATTTGACTCAGGTTTGCTGGAGTAGCGATGTAGGCATATGTTGCATTGCAGTAGGTTGTGTAGTTTGGAATTGGAGACCACTTTTTTCATGGTCTTGGTTCTGATTAAGTTTTCTTTTCATAGCTATAATAATAATGACCTGGCTGGACCGGAGCACAGCAAAACATAGTTTGGCTCCATATTTTGATGGTGAAGGATGGGACTAGGTCAAGATTCGCAAATGCAATCGCACCAAAGAGGAAAAAGAACATTGACAAGATCCCATTTGTCAAATTAAAATATGGTAACGACAGATCGGTAACTACAAACTAAACATAATTCTTATATATTCCCAAAAAACTAAGACAGTTTAATTAAATAATTGGATGCAAATTATTGGTACTTCAACATACCAGGAAGCAGAATTCTCATCACGATCAAAACATTTCAAAACTTTTAAGCCAAAAGGCCTAAAAGTTTAATCAAATCCATTCAGAGTTTCCAAGAGGGCATCTCAAAACTTCAAAAGAAACTTCCTATCGTAGACATGGGTGAAGAGATGCTGAGTTTTTAGGTAGAGAACCAACCAATTTTGTATGATTATTCCTATACAAAGACCCACAACGAAGCAAAAATGTTTGCGCAGAATTGTGTGATTGATGCTGATGGTGAGAATAAATTATGCCATATCAAATTCAGCCTTCATTTATGCATGTTTTTCTCCTATAAATTAAATAATAATATAGCGCATGCTCTCCTCGAGTTCCGATGAAGTTCAAGTGGAGCAAGACGGGAGGAACAGCAGAGAATGTAGGCTTTGCTTTGCGCAGGTGTTCTGGAAAGGAGCGGGGCAGAGAGGAGTATTTGGATTCTGGAGGTCATTCCACGCGGAGTACGGTACTTTCTTGTGATTGGCTTATACAAAAAGAAGCTTTGTGATTGGTGGTGAACCATAACCTGTTTAAAGATGTTTAAAAGTTTAAAGACTAATGGTACTTTGTAATTTAATTTATAATTGTTTATGGACCAGAAATACTTTGGTGAATCTTTCTCTGTGCATGTGTGGATCTTGTGTGCTTGCATGAATCATTCTGTGCATCTGTGGATCTTGTCCATTGTGTGTGTGGATTTTTTTGTGCTTGTGTGAATCATGCTGTGCATGTGTGGATCTTGCACTGTGTGTGTGTGGATTTTTTGTGTTTCATTGAATCATGCTTAACATGTGTGGATCTTGTCCTGTGCATGAATGAATCACATATATGTATTTATGAAAACTGAAACAGATCGATCTCCTTACACTGAAGGCTGAGGAGCTGAGATATAGCAGATTAAACAAAAACAAATCTGCTTTTGCATACACCACAGCTGTAAAGTCCTACGTCAGGCCTGGTGAATTGATTTGAGATTACTTGACTTAAGACTTCCCAGTCTTGACTTGTGATTTGACTGTAAGACTATAGATTGGCTTTTGTCATGGGAAGCAAAGACTCAACCACACCTCTTTTAAATACCTGCTTATTCTTGCATTTTCACCGAGGGGTTGGTGCAAATCTCTACCGGTTTAGAGGAAGGGTACATCCTGGACAGGCCACCAGCCAATTACAGGGGAACACAGGCAAAGACACAGGACAAACAAGCATGCACACACATACCTGTAGTTAAGGCCAATTGAAATAGACCAACCTAGCCTGGTAGTTTGTAGTTATAGAGGGAAGCTATAGCACATGGTGAATATGCAAACTCCATGAAAAAAGACGCAGGTTGGGTTTCTAACTTGGGACCTTTTTGCAGAAGTTCCACCATGCAGACCCCAACCCCCACTATGCTGATAAACCTACGTGAACAAGAAAGTTCTGGGTTCTGGGTGAACAAGAAAGTTCTGGGCTCAAATCCCAGCTTTGAGTCTATCTGAATGGAGTTTGTATGTTCCCCCTCTTTATGTATGGCTTCTCTTTGGGTACTTCAACTTCCGTCCCCAAAACATGACTTTTAATAGGTGACTCTAAATTTTAATCTTAGGTGTGAGTGTACATGGTATATGTCCCTGTTTGCCCTGTAATAGAACTGCCCTGGGTGTATGCCCCATTTTGCCCATAGACACCAGGTTCCGTTGACCTGTTGTCACCTGGACCTGGTGGATGGGGGAACTACAGCAATTTAAAACAGATACTTATTTATAAGCACGAGTTTCGATTTCCTTTATTCTGGAAAAGCACAAATTAAAAGTCAAAAGCCACCAAGAAGCACTTACATCTTAAGTGTCTCAGGAGAAGCAGATGAAGAAGGAGGAGAAGGTTTTTGTTTTTCACAATACAGGATGTCATATCTGGGTTAAATAAATTCAAATACAAACTTGTAGCTGGTTTTATGGCCTATCTTTTACCAATAGTAATTAAACACATTCATTAACTGTCATGGTAAAAGGTAAATGGCCTGTACTTATATAGCGCTTTTTCAAGTCAGGAGACTTGATCAAAGCGCTTAACGCTACATTCAGTCATTCATCCATTTACGCACACTGATGGTGGTACACTGCATTGTAGTCACAGCTGCCTTGGGGCTCAGTAGCAGAAGCCACCAGTCCTCCTGATCACCATCAGTGGGCAATACAGGTAAAGTGTCTTGCCCAAGGACACAATGACACTAAAAGCTGGAGCCGGAGCTTGAACCGTCAACCCTTCAATTTCAGGGCAAACTTCTACATCCAATGCCGCTGTCACCCTACAAGCATGTCTAATCAATTAGCGTGAACCATATTTTAGTTGCTGATCTAAAATAACTCCTTTTTTGGTGTGCAAATGTCTATTTAGTTAAAAATATGTCTAGAACTGTTTTAACTTTAATATCTATTGAGCATATTTTTTGAGACAAAGTAAGGTCCTCCACTGACATTCCTACCCATTCAGCCTAAAGCAATCTCAATAAGTGGTACTTCCATTCCACATTGAAGATCTGTTAATTTTGATCAGGTTACTGATCACATCTATGTCAGATCTGTTCATACTCCAGGCCCCTGTTGACACGTTATTTATGCTGGCACATTTTGGCCTACTGACAGCGTGGTGGATTGAGACTGGATGATAGTATCCAAACGGGTGCTGCTAGACAGCATCAACTCCATCAACATCTCAGATTTTGCTCCAGGCTTTTAGGTGGGCAAATTGTCACATAAAATCAGCAGCACAGTGAAGACATACTGCCTCAGCAGCACTATCACTCATTGTCTAAATTAGGAATCACCAAATGCTTTCACATCAAGAAGAACAATTTGGATGCACATTAAAATAAAGTCCACTGTCTTCATTAGCATTGGTTCCAAAGCATCCCATCTAATCTTTGTTGGAGTTTTGAAAGGAAATTATTTAACCACAACATGTACAGAATTATTTAAAAGCATGTACTGTACAGGCTGTAAAATTGGGCCTCATAATTACCATTCTCAAAAGTTGAGGGGTACTAAATTGTTCCCCTTCTACACATTGTTTCCAGCAGAGTCTCCTTGAGCACTATTAATGTTTCTATGAATTACTCTGGGACTCACAGGTCTCCAAAGCACATCTGCTTAACTGCTTTGATCTATCTTTTTTGCTTTTTGTTTAGGTACTATTTCAAAAATATTAAGCAGATTTAGGGTTAGATTTATTTCCTTGCTTTTTATCTATAATATGCAAAACATAAAATATCCATGCTCCTGTTGGAGCTGGATGTTGGATTTGAAGCAGCATTTCTCAGATTTCTGAGCAAATCCCTTTTCCATCAGACTCTGGCTAAAAATGCTGCTTTCTCATGTGTTGTGATATTTACCAATAAATTTGGAATATATTATTAACCAAATTCGAAGTGTTAGCATAGATGTTAGATTCGCTATAATCCTGGATAATTAGAAATAAAGACAACAATATTTTAACCTGTAGTAGTTTGTGTTGTTGTATTGTACAGCGAATTATTTATCACTCACTAATATTTGAGTAAAGGGAGACAGTTTTCTTAAGTTGGTGATAATAACTCTGCTTTTACCCCCAGTCTAATTTACTAAATCTGTGAACACAACTGGTTTTTGGACAGCCGGTTCAGTAGTCTAACCTTGGATGTCAAAAAACCAAGAATCCTGGTAAGTTACAGTTGTAATCATTCAACTACTAATATTGTTTTTACCCTCCATTTTGAATGGCCTAATAATTAACTACAACTTCCAGTTCTAGTTTATAATATATTCATAATCTGCTGGTAAAATATCATCTCACATGTATCTTGAATGATAATAAGAGACATCATCATGACTGAGGCATAAAGAATTCTTTAGGTAAGAATTATTTTTGCCTGAGGTTGTGACTTTTGAAAGAGTAAAGCACTGTCAGCACAGCAACTTATGCTGGACTGGCAAAACGGAGAACATCTTAAATAATTACACAGATTTGAGTATATTTTAGGTCTGCAGAAGAAATAGTTTTAGAGTGGTTTCCACTCATTTGACTCAGGTTTGCTGGAGTAGCGTATGTTGCATTGTACTAGGTCGTGGGGTCTGGATTTGAAGACCACTATTGTCATGGTTTTGGTTCTGATCAAGTTTTCTTTTTGAGTTTTCTTAGGTTTTATTTCCATTTTGTGTTATTCCAGTTGTTTTTGGTTGTATTTCTTGTCTGTTGCCCTCTTGTGTCCGTCTCATTCTCCTAGCCCCCCTCTAGTTTATTCTGTCCAGACCTGTTCTTCGTCTGTAATTAAGCCTCCCATTGTTTCTGTCTCCCATATATACACCTCCTGTTCTGTTACTCTTAGCTTAACTCTTTTGCCTCTGTTGTCACTTGGGATTATTAAACCTACAAGAAATCACTTCGGCTTCCATCTCTGCATTTGGGTCCGCTAAAAACCTTCACACAACCTCACAACTGTAATCTATCTGAAAGATTGTGAATTAAGTGAGTTATCCTGAAAATATAGCCCTATAATAGCTTACATTCTAATATTGGTGATTCTTCTTATCACTAACCTTTAAAGAGTGGGATAAAAAAAAAAAAAAAAAACTGAAGTCCAAATGTAATACAAAAGTAATGGGGTGATTGATGGTAGAATAAAAAAATCCAGTTCTCAACAGTAGAGGGCAGGTCATTTAAATCTACAAAATAGTTCTAAAATATATTTAATGTGTGATTTCCCATCGACTTCAAGAAATAGACAGTTTTTTGTCCCGATGACATAGGTGTAGTGGATTGTGTGACAAAAAGACGAAACTCGGGACAAGAGTGCAGGAGCCCCAAAGATCATGACTTGTATCCGTGCAAGGATCCAGTGATAACATTGAAAACCAGTTAGCTTTTACATTATACAGGAGAGATGTAATTAAAGACAAAGGAACCAGGTGAGTCTAATCAGTGGAAGGATGGACAACTGTGAAGAAGTGCAAGCTAGGAGACTGATGGAATGGAGCTGATTACACAGTAAGTACAGAGGAAGCTGAACCAAAACACAAAGGAATAGCAATACCTACATTTACAAAAGATAATAATCTAAATACAAAAAAGGAAACACCTGAAAAAAGAAATCCAACATATGGAGGAAATTAATATGGAAAGATACAAATTTGTATAAAATATAAAAAAATTAACACATTTCAGAAAAAAATCTCCTTAGTCCTGTAATGCATCACATTGGGTATATTGAATATATTTATTAAATACATAAAGTGGGTTAAAATTGTTTGAAAAGGTGTCTACATTGTAATATATATATTATAAATTCATGTTATTAATGAACAATAATAACTTGTAATTTATTGTTGGATATAACAATAAAGATCAGATATTACAAACCTACAGTTTTCGACTCTTCTATTTTTTTCCCCATAAGAATGTTTTCATTACTCTAAGATTTAAGATCTTGCCTGCTGTCATCCGATTCATCTGGAGGTCTTTACTGCAAACGTAGGAATGGATTGCATTTGGAACATATTTGACTACTCAAAGTTATGTCCAAGTCATTCCTGTTGTTCATATTGTGTGCAAATATAATGTGATACCTTACATATTGTATATTGTGGTTCAAATAGGGAATGAAGTTCCCTACAGGACCAATCTTGCAATGCTCAATTACCAGTATGGGACCTAGCTGATTGAATCATAAGTTGCTAAAAAATAAATAAATCTGAAAACCTTATTGTAATTTAGGACATGTACCGGTAACTGAAATGTGTTGCTAAGTATATTAGAGAAGCTTTCACTCGAAAAAGTCAACATGTGGTAAATGAAATCAATGAAAACAAATCATACTTAAAGAAAAAAAACACAATAAAAAAAACTATATAATCAAATTTCTTGTCTTAGAAATAATGCTCAATACTTAAAAAATTACCCACATTTACCTATTATCTGTGAATATTTATTAATGCAGCAAATAGTTTTAAATATTTGAATATTTTTAAATATTTAAATACATTTACTTTTCAAGTTTATTTTATTAGGATATTACAAAGATCATCTCCACAGCAGACACTGTAGCAAACAGAAAGCTGTCTATGTTCCTATAACTCTCTGAGTATAAATATTGTATGTTCTCCTGTATCCTGCTCTTCTGGATTCATTTCCAACTCTTGCAGACATGTTCTCTCAAAGTGCAAAGGGGTAATTGAGTTCCTATTTAATAGTGGCCCAGAGTAAAGGCAAAGTGTGTGAAGTGACTGATTTGGCCATAATCAGCTGATTAAATATAACACTTTACCAGAGAGCTTAAAGCAAGCTTTTTTTAACAAAAGAAAGTCCAGATTGCTCCTTGTCAGATATGCGTCTATCCTAATATACCAGCAAACTACAGTTTCTAAGCCAGAAGGTCTTCATTATCTGCCAGAACACATAAAGGCTACTCTGTAAAATTAGCCTGACAACCAAATAAACCAGCAGGATAGGGGCGGGGGGAGGGAAAAAAAAAAAGTTTTCACATGCATTGTTTCTGTAAAATGGAGTTTATTGTCCCATTGTCGATAAGAGTGTCTGAAAGAGTGAATGTGTATCTTTAGTGATATTTTGAGCAAGGAAGAGTGCCTTTCAAAGGGAATTGCAGTTACTAGGCAACCAGCAGCAGAACCAATTGAGGACTCCAGAAAAAAAAAAAAAGAAAGTTTCTCTTTCTTTCTCAATCATGCAGTTCCACCCATATACAGTCTTCCAGTTATATGTGCAATTCTGTACTTACACTCAACCCAGCAAAGTCCCACAGATAGGGTACTGGACAAATTGGTTATACTCATCTGCTACACTTTACAGTGTGTTCGGTTAAACCAAAAAGAAAAGCTGATGTAAGAGAGTATATGTGCAAATGTTAGTGAAAATCCTATATTGGTATGCTTCCGATAATACGGTGGTAGTGTTTGTCAGTTACCCCTCAGGTGCTAAAGAATATGTGAGTTAGAGACTTACACCAGCCAAAGCAACAAAAACTAAAAACATAAACCTTTTAAAAGAAAACAGGAACATATCCTTGGTGAGAAAACTCAGTAGCAGGCATATCAGGTAAGAAAGCCTTCAGAGACTGAGCTGTGGTCAAGTTAACAATAAATAATACACCATAGATGCCTGAATAGTGTAGCAGATGGTGCAACTGCTCCACCTTTTTAAAAACTGCCAGGGAGCCAACCACTCCTTTTAAGCCCTGATGTTCTTTCCCTCGAAATATCTCATCACTCAAGTGATGTCAGAAAAATCCAATGAAGCTGCAGTAGATAGCTTTCACAAAGCATTTTTTTTTTTACATAGGGAAAATATTATATTACATTTAAAAATAATAACTGCAAAAAAATCCCCTCATATTAGGCAGACAGAATATACATGAAACCTTCTAAATCAGCCCTCTTATGGATGAACTGTTTCCGCCCTGCACATGCGCCTCCTTGGGCAGCTACAGACCGCTATGGGCAGTTGGTAAGTGACAACACACAATAGGAGCAGGTTGACAAGATAACGCTCATACATTTTGTTTTGCTTAATTTGATTTGCTGAGGGCGCAATGCGCCCGCCCAGGTGGCTTTAGGGCCCGAAGTGAAGCGCTCGCTGTTGGGGGCTCAACATGATGAACTAAAAAGCGCAATGCCAAACCTGAGATGGCGTGAAAGGCATGCCATGATGTGCTAAGGGCTCGTTGTGAGGGTAACGTGATGATGCTTTACAGTAATGCATCACATTTTAATGATGATCTCTGAAACTAGAACAAGAGATGAATTGAGGACTATGGGCCGCATAATCACCAACAAAATGCGAGATTCAGCAGTCACATGATTAATTTTTCTACAGGCTCGTGAAAACTCAAAAAACTTTCAACCTTGAGACGGCCGAATGAATTTGCAAATGTTAACTATAAAACAACAGTAAATGCAGTTGATTCATCTTAAAGTCTGTGAGTCCACAGGACTGGACCATGACTCATGATGTAGTCTAAAGATGATAAATGTTGAGTGTCTGCTAGGGGATTAATAGATTTCTACCTCAATACAATTTTTATCGTTTAGAGTGACGAGACTTTCACTTGGAAGTTCCCCCTATCTATGTAAGAAAGAAAATGATATGAAGTCTTGTATTGTATGCTACATGATAAACACTAATCTAAACAAAAGCATTAATCGCAATTTTTCACTACACAAATGTTTACTTAACTGACAGTTTTAGCTTTCAGGAACAGCATTTTCTAGATCCGTTCAAGCCTGAGAAACTGAAATTAGTTTTAACAGATTTAGTGACGCATTCATGTGAGTCCAAAAAAGGAATTTCGGTGCAAGTACCTTAAATTTCTTATGTCTTTTTTTAATTAATCAGATACGGGGAACATACTTAACCAGAGTGTGCTTTATTGACTAGGCGAGGACAGTTTTTATGCTCTTAGATCAAAGCATTATTATTCAATCACATTTGAAGTATTACGTTTAAACAACTTAATTAAACTCAGTGAAAATATTGAAACAACTTACTTAATAAACTATAATAACGTACTACTGTGTAAAAGAAGACAGAATCAGACTTAAAGTCGTAGGGAATTCATATTTAGATTTTAAACAATTCTGGCTTAAACATGTATATAAATGTACTCTTTATCAAACCATATTGGTCAAAAAGTTAGAAAATTTTAAATTTTTCCCAAAAAATCCTGTCTTAAAATATGTTTTTTTTTTTCTCGTTATTTTATGCAGGCCAGTTAGTTATACGTCAGCTTGTTCACCTAAATTCGGCCGATCATATATCAACTGTCGTTTGTCAATCAATTTTTTTTCAGTCATAGCATTCATATGTTGCAGCTAATATATGCAACGGTTGAAATAAGAATAATTTATTTTACCATTGAGTTACATCCCAGTGTTCACGGGGAAGGATGTCTGTGTCTTCGGTAGGCGTAGAGCTAACAGAACTGGCAGCGTTGCGAGGCAAGGGCTCAAACATGTACGGCTGTAAGCCTTCTACACCAAACCAAGCTTCTGCCGCCGTGGCGTCCTCTTCTACAACAACTTCCTCCCCACTTTCCTTCTCTACATAAAAAATGTATGACGGAGGCGACTCATCCACAACCTCCGACACAAAACTCTCATCCTCTTGCATATTTCTGCTGTCCATAGCGTTCCTTGACAGTGTCGTTGCAAAGTGCTACTTGGTCCCAATGCAATTTCCCATTGGGAACCTACTAGCACTAAGTTGCTAACTGGTTGGCAAGATGCTTCCGAGAAATCGTCCATAACCAAACTTGCTTGCGAACCTTCCGCAACAACAATCCCGCCCCCTTAATAATCGACCCATCACATTCACTTTATTCATTCATGTAAAGTTGGGCACCACTCGGGATTTAGAACTGCAACTGTTGGAATAGCCGCTTCCCTACGACTTTAAAAACCCCATGAGATGATTAGATTCTATATATTACTGTATAACTTTTTTTTTCTTCATCTGCTGCCAGATGATTTCACCTAAATACATACATTGATCTACTACCATTCAAGATTACCATTTAATATTATGGAGGTACCGACACATTGTGATATTCTTTGTAAATAGGGTTGATTGTGTTAAAAACAAGATTTACTGGCACCCTCTAAATATGGTCGGTTTATCACCAAAAGGTGAGGCAGCATGTGAGGAAACTATAGAATCTGAACCAGGTTTAGACTGATTTGATCCAGTTGAACTTTGAGAGATTGCAGTTTGCAGAAGGAAGTATTCCTTCTGATTTCCAACTCCATTTTATATGTGATTAAAATATTCCTCCTATAGAGATATGCATCTCAGGCTTTAAAGGTAGCTGTAATTTAACATTTACTTAAGAAACCATCTCTTCATCTAGATGACTTGGTCAATCATAGACCTATATTCAATTTTAGTTTCTTATCTAAAATTCTTGAGAAAACAGTTGCCAAAAAAGTACATACAGTACACCAAAATGAAGTTTTTGAAGAGTTTTTATCTGGTTCTAAAGCCAAGCTCCATCTTATATCAGAAATCTGATTGTTCCTTATGTTCCTAACAGAGCACTTTGCTCTTAATCTGCAAGTAACTAGTGTTTCCTAGAATTGTAAAAGTATAATTGAAGGCATATCTTATAGTTTTCAGGTTCCTCTCCTGTGGAACCAGTTTTAGTCCATGAGGCAGATATCCTGTCTACTTTTAAGGAATAGCTTTAAAATGTCCTTTTTGATAAAACTTATAGTCAGAGTGACTGTGGTTATCTTGAGCTAACTGTACAGTTATGCTATTATAGGCTTAGACTGCCAGAGGACATAGGGACCCCTTTTCATCATTCTGCTTCATTCCATCTCTAACTATTTCTTAGTCACCATCTACCTTTATGCTCTCTCTGCTTTTTTTTTTTTCAACAAGGTAATCTTATCTGGTCTGTTACTTTTTGCCTGTGACACCATCTAGGATAGAAATCTCAGCTGTGCTGCTGCCATCAACACCTTTGTTTATAGATTTTGGAGCTTGGCCTGGTTTTGGATGTAGTCCTGTTTCTCTTACTGTGACTGTGAGATGGCTTGTCTGCCTTGCTGTGTTTTTCCAGGATGGGGCCACTGTGGAGCTGGTTGAGAATGGTCTTTTGTATCTTTGCTTATTGCTGTATTTCTGCTTCTGTCCCCTTGAACAGTCGGCCTTGGCAAATGGTCGTTTACACTGAGCCTGATTCTGCTGGACGTTTCTTCCTGTTAAAAGGGATTTTTCCTCTCCACTTTCGCTATAAGTATAATTGGGATTGCTTTCCAGTCAATGAGTCTACGTAATCAGATGGTTTTTCCTAGAAAATTTGAACAATTAAAGTGCCTCAAGATGACATGTATTGTGAATCAGCATTATAAAAATAAACTAATTTTAAATTTCCAAACATAAGGCTATTAAAAATAAAAGGCTAGAAAATATTTTCTTAAAAAAAAAAGGTGGAAGAAGGTCGATAAAAATTACGGTTAAATCCCTGGTTAAATATGTGCTTTTATTTAAAAAATAGCTGGATAAAAACAAATTAAAAAGAAAACAACAAAACAAAGTCTGATATTTATTTTGGTATTTGTTTTTCTATTAGGTATTGGATGAAATTTTTCAAAGTTAAACCTATTGTCATCATGAATGAAACTTGTTGATTATATTCATTTCATTATCCACTGTACCCCACAGAATTATAGTCCATAATCATTATAAACACATCCGTTGCAGATGCTTGAAGCAGTATAAGGAGAAAAACTCAAGAATTAAATGTGTCCTTTTCTTTCACTGAAGACATTATGCCCTCTAATGAACTAGATGACAAAAAAGGCTGCTCTGGGTGCATTAAAAACACCTCTGCTTTATTTTCAGCTAATCACTTACCTTTGTTTGTTATGCACCCCCTGTTGGAGTTAGTCACACCAGTTGCACTGAATGCAACGGATATTGATTGGTTAAAAAAGAAAAAAACACCAACTGACTGCTGGGATTGAATAACTTCTGTAGGTCGACCTATCAGATCTCTCTTTATTATATAGACTTTCAGCTACAATCACTAAGGTCTACAATAATTTTCTTCAGTAATAGTCTTTATCATCAGCCTCTTTTTTTATTGGCATGACGCTTTCTTTACAGGTTACTTTGACAGCTCTTCTTGTCAAAGAGATATAAACCTTAAATCCTAATTTATATGTTTATGAACGGGTTGGTGCGATGAAAGAATGGAATTATTGTTAGAACAAACTCACACAAATAATAAAAAAAATTAAAAGGAATCTCTATTTATTATAGGATTATCCACTTCATCTAAATCAACCAGCACTTGCAGACTGCAGAATACCTGTTTTTAAACATTCTTAAGTAGCCAATAATTTCTGCTCTGGTGTTTTTTTGGCTCATTAACATATAGAAAGATATTACAGGAGGCTTACAAGCTTCTCAAAAAAGACCAGGGGAATATATTGATGCTACACCACCATATATATCCATATTTACAATATGGGAACTTAAGATTCTTTTGTTTTTTTGCTGCTAGACAATAGAGTTTCCAATTTAGATCTCATTTACACTAGAGCGCTGTGAAAACTGTGACACATTTTAATATCAGATATATAAGTTCAGTAAATACCAAGTAGCTATTTTTACAAATAGGTTTTTAAGTAACCTGACCTAATGTGAAAATATACACATTAAAGGGTAACACCGTTTTTTTTTACATTGGCACCTTGATTTTACGTTATTACATCATGTTCTACTCACACCCATATTAGTTTTGTGTCATTTAAAGCTGTACTGAAGATATTCCGTTAGGTTATATCGCACTAACGTCTATCCATAGGCAACAAGTTGAAGGCACAAACTAAACTGTTCATAATTTATTCTTTATGGTACACCAGCATTCATAACATGTAGGTAAATCACTGTCTCCCAGACATCCACAGTTATATTTTTTATATGTATGATGTCATCCTAGTGCCGGACTAGAGTTGTGACAGGCAGCCCTGGCCACAGCCGGCTACGCTCTACCCCGTCTTTTCATTCGGCTGGCTAATCTGAGTCGTTCAATTCCATTTTGAGAGCGAGATCATCTGTGGTAGTAGCACTAGATTTCTTCCAGGCATGTGAGTAAAAGTAGCAGCAGTTCAGCGGATAGGATGAATGAATAGTAGCCGGGGCATGCAGATGACAACCAACAGCCAATCAGTGGAGGTATACAGTTTTGAACAACTGAGTTTTTAGTCTTGATTTGAACAAAGATAAAGTGTCACTTATTCAATAACAGGAGAGAGTAAATGAGTTTAGCAGTAGAGTGAAAGAAAGTTCTGCTCCCCATGGTGATAAGGCATGCAGAGACCCCATAAGCTGGATGGAAGATGAATATCTAAATATTCATCAGTGAGTGGTAATCTGAGGAATATCTGAGAGTTATGGGAGAGCAAGATAATGGATCAACTGGAATGTGAACAGATGGATTTTGGACTGGATTCTAAATTTGATAGGGAGCCAGTGAAGCTCCTATAAGACTGGGGTGAAATGGGGGAGTTTTGATATTTAAACGAGCCACAGATTTCTGAACCAATTGAAGCTTATGGAGGGTTTTCTGAGGTAGACAAAAAAGCTCAAAGTTGCAGTAATCTATGAGGGAGGTGACAAAGCTATGGACAAGAACAGAAGCAGAGCTTCGGGAAAGAAAGGGACGAAGACAGTCAATTTTTCTTAAATGAAAATTGACAGAACAGGTTATGTTATTGATGTGGGGGGTGAATGAGAGAGTGCTATCAAGAATGACACCAAGGCAATTAACTGAAGGAGAGTGAGAGATGGTGGAACTGTCATTTGAGAGGGAGAGAGAAGTTAGAGAATGGCACCCAGCCTCTGCTGACTAATCATTCCTGCAGAAACTGTAAAATTGGAGCCTAACTCTGTCTGTGAACCAAGGAGTTTCTGAATAACAGACCCCAGCAGGTCAGGATAGACATCTTTACAATGCTAATGTCCCTCAGACATGTATGTAGTCAAGACTGTCTAACCCAAGACCAAATCAAGAACAAGGTAGGGAGAGACCAAAACATTTCATGTAACACTACAATATAAAGAAACATGACCAAAAGTACTTTTGCTTGCTCAGTTTATTCTGAAAGATCCAAATTTCTAATAGGTTTCACTAAAGTTATCGCTTCCCCTGTGTAACAAATATTTAATAATTTCATGGAGGACACCTCCTCCAGTTTTGCGTCCCAAAGCAGAGGCGGTTGTATGGGAGATGTCTTGGGAGAGGGAAGTCTGGGAGTCTCTGCTGAGACTACTGCCCCCCGTAAGCCGGTGGTTAGTATTTTACATTGTTAAATATAACTTAGAATATATTTGGCTGCCATTAAACATTTTGTCATGCTTTAAGAATGAGAATGGATTTAATAGACTTCTAACGAGCTCAGAGACACAGAAAGTTGCTGTCATGGTTTTGGTTCTGTTCAAGTTTTATTTCTGAGTTTTCATTGGTCTTCTTTCCATTTTTGTGTTATATTTATTTTTAATTGTATTTGAGTTTTCAGATATTCCTTGTTTGCCCTCTTGTGTCAGTCTCCTTTTTCCCTAGCTCCCTTCTTGCCTCTGTTCACACCTGCTCTTAATCTGATAATTAGCCTGGTCTTTGTTTCTCTCTCCCATTTATTCTCCTCTTCTTCAGTCACTCTTTGCTGGTTTCTCGTAATTTCTTCGCCCCCTTCTTGTGAGTATTCCTGGTTTTCAACATTTTTGGATTTTTGTGGATTTATGTTTTTGGATTTTTGCTTCCATTGAATTTTTGGTTAATTAAATCTTCAAGAAACCACTTCAGCTTTTGTGTCTGTATTTGGGTCCTGTCAAACCTCCACTTCAATTGACAGTTGCAATTGCGGTTTTCTGACCAGAACAGTGATGGGACTAACAGCGTTGAAAGTAACTGCGTTACTAACGCTGTTACCTTGTTTTAGTAACGAGTAATCTAACTAATTACTTTGACTGTAACTATAACGCAGTTACCATTGCAGACACCCCATTACTGCGTGTTACTCAGGTCGCACAATGAACCTTTTTTCATGATAGGACTCGTGCGCAGCTGCGTGAAGCTGACACCCCACCCACGTCAAAAAACTCTGCAAATAGACTGAATGGTTAGTGCAACGTTAGTGCAGATTTGTGCAGAAAAAAAATATTGGTTGTGCTACTTTTGTTTAAGAGATATTAAAGATTATTTTTTAGGTCATCCAGAGGTGCGCGCCTTGTCATGAGAGAGGGGAGGATGAGAATGGCTGATGTATCGTGAGATTCCGTCTGTCAGTTGGGTAGGTGGGTGTTTCTGCTGGTGGGTGTTAACGTACAGCACACACAGAGAGATGGAGAGTGAGGATGACTCCAGCAGCAAAACAGCGTTTTCCTGATGGAAATACCGGTGTTACGTCGGGCTGCGTTTCCCCATCAGATACGGTTTCCTCTGCATCTCCGCACAGCGCAGGCGGCATGAGTCACCGCGCAAGCGACAGGAAACGCGCATGCTCGCTAAAGGCGCGCAACAGTCGCCCTGTGCTCGCGCCACAGGAGAACTATGGAGAGCGTGAACGATCAAATGAAAGGGAGAAATCTGGATGGATGGATGGATGGATGGATGGATGGATGGATGGATGGATGGATGGATGGATGGATGGATGGATGGATACTCTGCCTTTTCAACCTACTGTTTTTTTATTTTAAACATTATTTGATGACCTTTGTGGCAGGGATGGAGATCCATATTTTATGTCACACGCAGAGTATAGATCTAGATAGATAGATAGATAGATAGATAGATGTTGCAGTATCTATAACAACCCAAACACACAGGATTTCAGAATTAGACATCCCCAGTTATTAATTTCACAAGATTTGAATGCCCTGTTAAAAAACTACACATGGCGTTCCCCCCTGATGTCATTTACATTGAGTTGCAATAAATGCTAAACTCTCTGCAGGTTCTTGTCTTTGTCATCCACTCTATTCAGCTGGCTTTGGAAACACACCGCAAGAAGGTGGGGGCTGGGTGGTGAGGGTTACGGGGGCGAGAAACGCAAAAGTAACGCAATAGTTACTTTTACTAGTAACTAGTTACTTTTATTGTGGAGTAACTCAGTTAGTAACTCAGTTACTTTTTGAGAGAAGTAACTAGTAACTATAACTAATTACTTTTTCAATTTTTTTTATTAAGGCAGCACAGCTTTAAGTTAAGCCTAAAACACAACAATTTTCAATAACCTTTTCTTTTATTTCTCATGCTAAAGAACACATGTATGAGAGTCATCTGCAGATCTTGTAACAAATCCGAATAATTGTAACTGACTTAAATGTAGGAGGGATGGATTTGTAAGGTAAATATATATATATATATTTTTTGCTGTCTTCGGCATGTAGTCATTAATTTAATGAATGTAATTAAAAATTACCAATAATTTAGAAAATATTTAGAAAATTGTAATTTATTTAAGACAAAGATAATTAATGAATTAATAAAATGCGTGACATGTTTGGACATATCGACAAAACCCTTTTTTTGCACTTGTGGGTTTACAGCAGGACCTTCTTTTTATTCGCCTACCTCAAGTCTGATCTTGCCGTTCAGAATTGGACACACCTTTTAGCTGCATTAGTCTCCTCTCTCGCCTTCTCCGACTTCATCGGGGACAGGGTCACAGGGTCAGCAGTCTCGGTAGAGACTCTCAGACTTCCCTCTTCGCAAACACCTCTCCAGCTCCTCCAAAGATATCCGAGCCATCTCAGCTGACTACTTTCTAAGAGAGTGCCCAGCCACCCTTCAGAGAAAGCTAATTTTAGCTGCTTGTATCCAGGATCTCTTTTCTTTCGTTATAAGACCATAGATTGACCGGTAAAACGCTCTTTTTGTCTGAGCTCTCTCAGCTGCCTAAACCAAAGGGAATATGAATATTCAAAGGGTTCATGTTTTCCTGCCTCTACCTGTAGCATATTCTTGTGGAATTACTAAAGCAGCTTAATAAATTCAAAAATGTTGCCCAGCTGGGAGAAGGTGTTGGTGGTGAAGTGACCACAGTAACAAAAATACACCAGTGAGTCAAGTTGTTGGTTGAATTTAAACAAGTGCATATATTTGAAAAATGAATCAAGGATGCTAACAATTAAATTGACATTACCACAGCTTTGACCTTGACTGGTCTTGAGATAAAAATCCAGAGATATATTCTTGCACATCCTGTTTGCCCTCTGTCATAGATCCTGTTCCTATTACTTATGGACATACGTGAGTTCTAGGGACAGCCAAGGACTGTACAGGATCTGGTTTGGGGACCAGCAGATTTCGTCTCTGCTTTTTGCAAATGATGTGGTTTTGCTGCCTTTCTTTCAAGACCTAGGGTATGCACTGGGGCATTTTGCGGGTGATGCTGCGGGGATGAGAGAGCTCCTCCAAATTCAAGGTCATGCTTCTTGATTAGAAGAAGGTGGCTTGTCCCCTTCAGTTCGGAGGAGAGTTGCTGCCTCAAGTGGATGAGGAGAAGTACCTCGGAGTCCTGTTCACGAGTGAGGGGAGAATGGAGCAGTAGATTAATAGACGCATTGGTGTGGCTGTCAGTATAATGTGGATGCTGCTTCAACCTTTTATGGTAAAAAAAGAGCTGAGCGAAAAGGCAAAGTTCTTGATCTACTTAAAATGCCCTCACCAACAGTATGTTTCATGAAATCTGAATCATAAGTAAAACGGTAAAATTAGTGCTCTCCGCAGCATGGGTGGGCACTCCCTTTAAGATAGGGTGAGAAGTCTCATCTTGGAAAGGCTCGGAGTAGAGCGGCTTTTCTTCCACATTGAGAGGGGTTAGCTGAGGTGGGTCAGACTTCCTTTTCAGATTAGTGAAATATATAGGTGGAACATCACAAGTACAAGGTTATGTATGGCTGAACACAGCTAGTAGGAACCAAACTCTTAAATCTTGTAATTTTGATAAACCATTCCCAAAGATAATTGACTTAGGGTAGGTAAATATAAATGGACTCCACACTTTTCAGAGTGCAAGTTATAAGACTGCAATGTGATACATTTTGTAAAAATTCTAAGGGTAAAGATACTTTTTCAAGATAATGAAGATATAAATATCATAAAAATATACTAATTGGATATAAATATCATAAAAATATACTAATTGGATACTGTTAAATGCAAATACTCTAGGATTAGATGCACAGTTTTTAACTGGATGATACATTTGAGTCATTAAGCCAGATGAAATGGTCACAATTAGCCAGATGCCTTTAGCATTAACTGCCTGTGGGCATGGCTGGCATGAGTTGGGGCTTCCTCATCAATGGGTTCCTAATGCTGAGGATAAAGAGGCAGAATCAAGATTGTTTTTCATGTTGGCAAGCCTCTTTTAGTAGATTTCTTTGCAGCTGCTTCCTGAAAATGAGCTGAACTCAACATACGTAGGTGTGTAACATGGACAGCTTACCTACTTTCAACCAACCACAGTATCCTAGTCATGTTTAGAAGATACGGATAATTGTCTTTACAGTAATTCATGAAAAACATGTTCTTAGAAGCACAAAGGTGATGAAAGGTTTTGAAAGCCTTAGCTTCTCAACATGAAAATAATCCAAGTAGATGCCTTTTAAACCTGCCAAGTAACACTCTGTGGAATGGTTTGGTACATAATCAAGGGCCTCAAAAGGAAAAAGAGATTAAGATTCTTTCATTTCCATCATCTAATTTGACTCATCCAAGGATATTTGCCAGTGTTCCTAACTGGGCATTTATGCTCTTATTTTTATCCCCCTGCTGCTTTTACCAGAAACCAGTAGAATTAATGAAATTCTGTTAAGTTTTGTCGGATAGTTTTGTTTTGGATTTACAATAAAAGAATGAATTTCCTTCAACTGCTTTCTAGCTTCGAAATTTATCTAGGCAGATTAACATCACAGTATATATATACAGAATGTGTGTATATTTTCATATCTTTGTCAAATCAAACAGAAAAGCAGGGAAGGCGTATACATTTCTCAAGGATCATTAAGCAGGATATCATGGAAAAAGCTGTAGGAAGCTAAATTTGTGTGTCACATGCTGTTACCATTTCATTTTGATAACTTTATTCCTCAGTATTGAGTCCTGTTTAAAGTAGCTTCCTTAACATGAAGTTTAGACGTGTTTGTGGGTAGGTGCTTTCTTTTTTGCTAACAGTTCAATTTTAAACTAAAGTATGAGTTAAGTTTAAGTCAGGGTTTTGGTTATGTACACTAGGAACTGATAATAGTTATGTTTGGGGTTATTGTCCGGTTCAGACATAGAAAATGCTGATATTCGATGAAAGATAATGGGACGCCACACATGGTCCTCACTACATATAGCAAGACGGGAAGGGTTGCTTTTGTGTGTGTGTATCCTTGTTGATCATTGTCATTTAAAAATAAAGCATTGTAAAAAGTTTTTGACATTCTCTGTGACGTTTCCAAGGTTTAATTTACATACTGTAAAAAATGTCTTTATGCAGTAAAATCCCAACATCTGGGACTTTATTGACACTAAAAAATCACACAACTACAGAATATACTGGCAAGTAAGCCCGTTAACGAATAATTTGGCTTTTAATAGGTCTGCTGTAATAGAGCTCATATGTCATTGCTTAAAAAGGCAAACATGGCAGACACGTTTGTGTAATCGATGCAGTGAATCCTTAGGGTGTGAGAAACTTGTAACTGCAACTCAGACCATCTGCTTCCACAACAGTAAATGTCAAACCAATGACTGAAAATGCTAAATGGCAAAGAAAAACATTTTGTCTAAATGACAACACTCATAAAGTTAATGCACAAATTGAGAGTCAACGTCTCTTTCTGAGAACTTTGGCAGTCACAATATGTTGCAGAAAGAAACAACAGGACTTTAGTCTTGTAAACAGAATTAAGGACCTATTGTCATGAATATACACTATATTGCCAAAAGTATTTGCTCACCTGCCTTGACTCACATATGAGCTTAAGTGACATCCCGTTCCTAATCCATAGGGTTCAATATGACGTCGGTCCACCCTTTGCAGCTAGAACAGCTTCAACTCTTCTGGGAAGGCTGTCCACAAGGTTTAGGAGTGTGTTTATGGGAATTTTGGACCATTCTTCCAGAAGCGCATTTGTGAGGTCGCACACTGATGTTGGACGAGAAGGCCTGGCTCTCAGTCTCCGCTCTAATTCATCCCAAAGGTGTTCTATCGGGTTGAGGTCAGGACTCTGTGCAGGCCAGTCAAGTTCATCCACACCAGACTCTGTCATCCATGTCTTTATGGACCTTGCTTTGTGCACTGGTGCACAGTCATGTTGGAAGAGGAAGGGGCCAGCTCCAAACTGTTCCCACAAAGTTGGGAGCATGGAATTGTCCAAAATGTCTTGGTATGCGGAAGCATTCAGAGTTCCTTTCACTGGAACTAAGGGGCCAAGCCCAGCTCCTGAAAAACAACCCCACACCATAATCCCCCCTCCACCAAACTTTACACTTGGCACAATGCAGTCAGACAAGTACCGTTCTCCTGGCAACCGCCAAACCCAGACCCGTCCATTAGATTGCCAGATGGAGAAGCGCGATTCGTCACTCCAGAGAACGCGTCTCCACTGCTCTAGAGTCCAGTGGCGGCGTGCTTTACACCACCGCATCCGACGCTTTGCATTGCACTTGGTGATGTATGGCTTGGATGCAGCTGCTCGACCATGGAAACCCATTCCATGAAGCTCTCTGCGCACTGTTCTTGAGCTAATCTGAAGGCCACATGAAGTTTGGAGGTCTGTAGTGATTGACTCTGCAGAAAGTTGGCGACCTCTTCGCACTATGCGCTTCAGCATCCGCTGACCCCGCTCCGTCAGTTTACGTGGCCTACCACTTCGTGGCTGAGTTGCTGTCGTTCCCAAACACTTCCATTTTCTTATAATACAGCTGACAGTTGACTGTGGAATATTTAGGAGCGAGGAAATTTCACGACTGGATTTGTTGCACAGGTGGCATCCTATCACAGTTCCACGCTGGAATTCACTGAGCTCCTGAGAGCGACCCATTCTTTCACAAATGTTTGTAAAAACAGTCTGCATGCCTAGGTGCTTGAATTTATACACCTGTGGCCATGGAAGTGATTGGAACACCTGATTCCAATAATTTGGATGGGTGAGCAAATACTTTTGGCAATATAGTGTATCTGAAGCTTAACTACAACAGCGGCTTTGCCTTTCTGAAATTCAGGTGCAAAATTGAGTATCTGTGGTCAGTATTGCTACAAAGAAGGCATTGATACAATGCCAGAGGATGTAAAAAAAAAAATATCTACACAGGGTGGCACAAATTAATTCAGCATCTTCATACAAATAAACCAAAACGAAAAAACAACTAAAATTATATATTGCTGCATATGTATAAGAAAAAATAAAATATCAAAAGAGTCTGCAAATAGACATGGGCGTGCAAGGAGGTTTAAATTGTACATTTTACTTGTTTGAACACAGATTGTTTTTCCTCCCACCACACAATACATTGTTATACTCGTTTTTCTATATTTACCTTTAACACTTTCTTTTTATACTATTTATTTTATGCAGTAATATCATTATCAGTTTTGCATTAACTAGAATAATGAAAACAGTTTTCATGGCTTTGTATCTAATATTTATTTTATGGCAACTCTCAAACTGCACAAAGTACAATCAGATGAGTCTAAAGTAAACACCATAATTACTCCTGTAGAAGTAAAGATACTAGGATCAAAATATTAGCTCAACGTTTTGCTCAAGCAGAAGTATAAATCTTCTAAAATACTTAAAGTATTAAAGTAAAAGTAACGTGAAGGGAAAGAATTGTCATCAAGGAGAAATGCTTATATGTTATATAATAATAATAATAAAAATAAATAATGATAATAATAATTATCATTATTTAAAAAATATGAATATAAATTAATTACCTCACACTGGAGAAATTTATCTCTGCATTTAACTCAACTCCTTGGAGAGCAGTGGGCTGCCATTGTGAGGCACCCAGGGAGCAGTGTGGGGTTAAGGGTCTTTGCTCAGGGACTGGCAGTGGCAGTGGGGCTTCAACTCAGAACTTCTGGATTCCAAGCGCAATGCCCTAACCACTAGGCCACCACCACAAGTGTTTATTTTCTGCTCAGTGCACAGTGGCTCAACAGCTGGAGCAAGTTCAATGGATCCTCTGGTTAGGACTTCAGTCTGAGCCCAAAGAAAAGAGTTGAATCCAGGATTGTTTCTCCAAAGCATGTGGCGGGAGCTGCCCCCAGAGTACCAGGAGAGAATCAGAAAAAAAGACTGATGAGCAGAAGCCAGCAGACCCGAAAGAGCAGAAGTATCCTGAGGAAGAATCCAAAACCAAAGTAGTAGCAGGATCAGGTTTACAGGCCAAAAGATCAGAGAGGTGAAAAGGTATAAAAGAAGAATCCACGCCGGGGTAAGGAGACAGAATAAATAGCTGATTAATGCATAACATTCATTAAATCAGGTACATTTTACTCCATATTAATTGTAGTTAATCATTACATTTATAATATTTATATCTCCTCCTCCATTTTAGATGTGATTAATCTATTTCTGTTACAGGGATATGTACCTAAGGCTTTTAAGGTTGCTGTAATTAAACCTCTGCTTAAGAAACTGTCTCTTGACCCAGATGATTTGGTCAATTATAGACCTATATCCAATCTTCCTTTCTTATCTAAAATTCTTGAGAAAGTAGTTGCCAAACAAGTTTGCGATCACTTACACCATAACAAACTTTTTGAAGTGTTTCAGTCTGGCTTTAGAGCTCATCATAGCACTGAAACAGCTCTGTTGAAAGTCACTAATGATGTTCTCATGGCCTCAGATAATGGACTTGTATCTGTGCTTGTCCTGTTGGATCTCATTGCTGCATTTGATACAGTTGAACATAATATTATTTTAGAAAGACTTGAATATTTTGTTGCAATTAAAGGAACTGCACTAGACTGGTTTAAATCTTATCTATCTGATCGAATTCGGTTTGTTCATGTTAATGACAGATCTTCAACATGCTCAAAGGTTACATGTGGAGTACCACAGGGATCAGTGCTAGGACCAATTCTCTTTACTTTATACATGCTCCAAATCAGTAGAATTATTAGACAGCATGGGATTAATTTCCACTGTTATGCTGATGATACCCAGCTCTATCTGTCTATAAATCCAGATGAAGCTAACCCATTACATAAATTACAAGTATGTCTTGAAGACATAAAAACCTGGATGACTCTAAACAGAAGTTATAGTCTTTGGACCAGAGTCTTTGAAAAAGAAGCTGATTAGCCAGTCACTTCATTTGGATGGGATTAAACTGATTTCAGATAATAAAGTAAAAAATCTCGGTGTTGTTTTTGATCAGGACCTGTCATTTAAATCATATATCAAAGAGGTTTCAAGAATGTCCTTCTTTCATCTGAGGAATATTGCAAACATTAGAAATCTCCTGTCCAGGAGTGATGCTAAGAAACTAGTCCATGCATTTGTTACTTCAAGGCTGGACTATTGTAATTCTTTACTATCAGGAAGTCCACAAACTGTAGTTAAAAGCCTTCAGCTGATCCAAAATGCTGCAGCCAGAGTTCTAATGAAAATTAAAAAGAGAGATCATATCTCGCCTATCCTGGCTTCTCTTCATTGGCTTCCTGTTAAATCCAGAATAGAATTTAAAATCCTCCTTCTCACTTATAAAGCCTTAAATGGCCAAGCTCCATTTTATATCAGAGATATGATTGTTCCTTATGATCCTAACAGAGCACTTCGCTCTCAGTCTGCAGGTTTACTAGTGGTTCCTAGAATTTCTAAAAATAGAATGGGAGGCAGATCTTTTAGTTATCAGGCTCCTCTTTTGTGGAATCAACTACCAGTTTTAGACCGTGAGGCAGACACTCTGTCTACTTTTAAGGCTAGGCTTAAAACTTTCCTTTTTGATAAAGCTTATAGTTAGAGTGGCTCAGGTTATCCTGAGCTATCTCTATAGTTATGCTGCTATAGGTTTAGAATTTTGGAGGACATAGGGACCCCATTTCATCATTCTGCTTCATTCTATATCTATTCTCCTATTCTGCAGAATCTGTTGGTTCAATCTCTAACGTTATGCTCTCTCTGCTTTTCCTCACCCCCGGCTCACACCGACTCCGGTCTTACCGTTGTGGTGCGCTGGGTGCGGTGCCACAGTGATTCCAAGTCATTAAAAAGACGTAAACCTCTCTCACCGGCTGCTGAGCTGTCCGGCTGCGGTTACTGAGACACTCTGGCGCTGCAGAAAATTCAGCAAGAAAGCTATCCTTGTGGCGTGCCGGAGCCCTCCGCAACAAGCTCTCGCAAATATCACGGCACAAACAGGAAGTTTTCCAATGAGAATAAAAGACTTCCTGTTTTTTCAAAATAAAACACGTTCGTTTGCATGTATTGTCTGTCGTTTCTCTCCGCCTTCCCTCTGTACAACCCATATGACGTCACTGCCGCCTGCTGGTAAGACGGGGTCAAAACTTTGTGGCCCCATCACTTGATTCATTTACATTTGGGCCGTGTTATCGCGTGAACTCAAGTGAACTCAAGTGAACTTCTGTTCTCGCGAGTTAAATCTCCGGACCTGTTGCCGGAGCCGCACCTCACCGTAGTCAAAAGGGCAGTGTGAGAGGGGGGTGTGCGGGAGTTGCGGTCTCCGTCGGCTCGGTAACCGCACCGGAGCCAGCGTGAGCAAGGGGTCAGAGTAGTTTTGCCTCGTCCGTTCCTGTTTGGCTGTGACGCCATCCTGGAAAGAAACATCAGCTGTGCTGCTTCCATCAACACCCTTGTTTATAGATGCTGGAGATTGGCCTGTTTTCCAGTGTAGTCCTGTTTCTCTGACTGTGACTGGCTGGATTTGCTCACTTCATCCTCTGGCATGGGAGCTGGCTCGGTGCTCGTCTGCCTGGCTGTGTGTTTCCTGGACGGGGCCGCCTTTTGCAGCTGCTTTTTGTGTCTCTGCTTATGTCTACTTGAACCCCAGTCGGCCTCAGCAGATGGCCACTCACAATGAGCCTGGTTCTGCTGGAGGTTTCTTCCTGTTAAAAGGGAGTTTTTCCTCTCCACTGTCGCTACAAGTATTCTTAGTGTGAGGGATTGTATTTGAGTCAATGAGTCGATGCAATCAACTGGTTTTCCTGAGATAGAAAACTTTGAATCAATTTGACTGTATGATCTGGTTGAACTGTAAAGTGTCTTGAGATGACATGTGTTGTGAATTTGGCGCTATATAAATAAACTGAATTTAATTGAATTTAATTGAATAAAGTTTGACAATCCATAATTTACCAATAATTTTACAAAATTTACAGGGGAGGTTTAGCCTCCCTAATATTCAATGAGAAATTATCACTGACAGATATGAACAAATGAAAATGTTAATTTCTTTATTTTTGATTTCTTATAAGTCCAGTTTTCCAGTTAAAAAAATCTTAAAAAATGATAAAAAAGTAAGATCATGGAAGCTGAATTAGACTTCAACTTCTACTTTTAAGAATTAGAATGATCTGATAGTTTACAAATTTGATCTGAAACTGGATTTTCAGTGTAATATCAATGATGAATATGGCTTAAGCATATTGTCGGACAAGAGGTCCAGTCTAAGAGTTAAAAAAAAAGGTAATGTATTGATCCATACATGTGATCATGCTGAAACTGTAGGGTAAGTGATTCAAAACATGTAATTGTGTAAGATGTGCTTATTGTCTGAGCTATATAGTTAGAGATGATGCAACTAAATGTGGTGTTGTATCTGTATCTGTATTTTGGATCTGTAACTTTATAAAATAGGCTGTGTCCAGAAATCAACAAGGAATTAGTTTTTATAATCTGATTCTATTTCCTCAGATATTGTGCACATATATAAGTAATTTTAGGCATGGGCATATCAAAATTAAATCTTATGATATGTAGTGTTTATTATATAGTGCTTTTATTTGAATTGTGGAAATGATGGGTGAGCTACTTTGCAATGGTCAACACAGAAGAAAGTTGGACCAAACGGTTCTTTACATCTACCACTAAACAAATTCAGCATTTTGTTCCCTCTATTATTTTTCAGCTGGCTGAGAACAACCAGCTCTTCTTATTGAGTTTAATTCAAAAATTCAAATACAGGTAATGTGAGCCTATGGATCTGCAATGTCATGATCTTACTTTCTGGTCCTTTTGTTTCTGTTCAATTTTTACTATTTGTGCTCTCAAATATGTTTTGTTTTTTCATTTGCTGTACTCCAGATTTACATCATTTTGGGATTTTTGGTTTTGCTGCCCCCAAATGTCCTCTCCTTTCCACTTAGCTCCCTATCAGCCAATCATGGATCAATGGATCCTTGTTTTTCTTTTGGTTTATTTCTCCCTCGTGTCTGCTAGTGATTTGGTTCTTGAGTTTCCAAGTCTTTCAGTTCTGGACTTTGGTTTTTGCATCTTAGCTTTCATTACATTTTGCAAGCAATCAGCAAGCTGCCTCCTTCTACACTGCATTTTGGTCCACAACTACATTCACCAACCTTGAAATGTGAGACTTGTCAAATTAAGATCAACAATCTTTCATTAAATTAAAGCAAGAAAAACTGTAACTTACAAAGTAATGCATGTTTAAAAATATGTGTACCGTTCCTGTTTTCTTCTTTATCAGAAAATAACAGAAAAATACACATCTGCATACTTAGAATATATATATTTGCATTCTTTCAAATTCAAATCTGTTGTTTGCAATGCTTGAAAAAAATCAAATCTGTTGTTTGCAATGCTTGAAAAAATTCAAATCATACTGTTAACCAAAGATAAGAATAAAAAGACACAGAGGAGCAAACATGTTGTGATCCCTATATTTGTGATCTTAGGCTTTAACAAACATTTCTTGACAGAAAATTTCTCACCTGTCAACATGTGTGCAGTTCTTTGTTTGTACCACATGCAGCATATAAATACTTTAGGAGAAAATCTTCTCATTATGTTTTCAGTTTGGACTAGGTTATACTTTAGCAGCAGACTGGACTGCAGATGCCCCACAGTCCATCTATGCAGAGAAAAGAGATGAGCGGGAAAGAGAATTTGTAACGCATCAATACTGTAACTTTAATTATTATAAATACAATACATTTTAGAAATAAATGACATTCTCAATAAAGCTTAAAAGTAAATGTTAATTCATGATCATACAGTATGTGTTTGTTATTTTGTAGTAAAATGAGTTTGGGATGTCATCACTGCTAACAGTTTCTTGCGGCAGTTTATTTTTTTATTTTGAGATTTGAGTAATTTTTTCTTGCTCTTCCACTCGTCTAATTTTTTGGATTCTTATTGATCAATTGTTTTAATCACTTTTGGTCCTACTTTGTTCCCTCTGTGTTTACTTGTCTTCCTGCTTTGTTTCTTTACCATCTGCTCTGGACTAACCAGGTATCTATTTAATTGATAACAACTCCTCATTATTACCACCTCCTCCATTGTTGGATTTTTCTGTTAAACTTTACTCACCCTGTTTCCATGTAATTTTCTGCTTGGCTTTAAATCATTAGTTTGATTGAGAAATTTTACTCCCCACCATGGTTATTTCAATGCTGTATTTGCATGTGGATTTACCAATTCAGTTCAATTCCGTGTATTTATATAGCGCCAATTCACAACACATGTCATCTCAAGGCACTTTACAATTCAACCAGATCATACCGTCAAATTGATTCAAAGTTTTCTATCTAAGGAAAACCAGTTGATTGCATCGACTCAAAGACTATCCCTCACACTAAGCATGCTTATAGCGGCAGCGGATAGAAAAAAAGCTCCCTTCAATGAGGAAGAAACCTCTAGCAGAACCAGATTCAGTGTGAGTGGCCATCTGCCAAGACTGACTGGGGTTCAAGGAGACAGAAGCAGACATAAAAAAAGGAGCAGATACACAAAAGGCAACTGTAAACCAGCTCCACAGGCGGCCCTGTCCAGGAAACACACTGCCAGGCAGACAAGCTCCGAGCCAGCTCCTATGTAAGAGGATGAAGAGAGCACATCCAGCCAGTCACAGTCAGAGAAACAGGACTATTGTGGAAAAATAGGCCAATCAAACGAACAAAAGTGTTGATGGCAACAGCACAGCTGACATTTTTCTCCAGGATGGTGATGATTATGATTTATGATTTAAACCAGTCTAATCTGTTTACTTTAATTCCTACAAAGTATTCAAGTCTTTCTAAAATAATAATATGATCAACTGTGTCAAATGCGGCACTGAGATCTAACAGGAGAAGTACAGTTACAAGTCCATTATCTGAGGCTATGAGAATATCATTGGTGACTTTCACCAGTGCTTTTTCAGTGCGTTGATGAACTCTAAAGCCAGACTAAAACTTTTCTTCCTCAAGAATTTTAGATAAGAAAGGAAATTGGATATAGGTCTATAATTGATAAAGTCATTTGGGTCAAGAGATGGTTTCTTAAGTAAAGATTTAATTACAGCAACCATAAAAACCTTTGGTACATATCCCTGTAACGGGGAGATTAATCACATCTAAAATGGAGGAGGAGTTCAAAGGTAATACTTACCTAAATAACCAGGTTGGAACTGGATCTAAAATACAAGTTGAAGGCTCAGATGAAGACAATAGTTTTGCTAATTCTGATAGTTATGTTCAACTGGATCAAAGCAGTTGAAACCCGGTTCAGATTTTATGGCTACCTTAGATGATGCCTCTCCTTCCAGAGATAAACCAATCATAGGGTGCTAATCATCTTATTTTTAATTCAAGCCAATCTTATTTATAAAGAATCTCATAAAAAACATTACTCCTACGAGCAGGCGGTATGGATGGTTCAAAAGAGCTATGGCTCCGGGTGAGTTTGGCAACTGTATTAAAAAGATATCTACGATTATTCTTATTCTCCTGTATTAATGAGGAGAAATATGCTGCTCTTACTTTACGAGGGGTCCTCTTTTATGGAGTAATGCTTTAGGGAGGTGTGTTAAACTACGACTGTGATTCCTGGTCTGCAACCTGGGTTGTCAGTGTTTTGGAGGACTAACAAATTTGGCCATATTCCTAGAAAGAAGAGCTGCACCATCCAAAGTGGGATGAATACCATCTCTCCGAATCAGACCAGGCTTTCCTCAAAAGGATTGTCAATTATTAATGTAGCCCACATTGTTTTCAGGAGACCACCTAGACAAGCAGTGGTTGAATGACGATATACAGCTAAACATGTCATCACTGATCAGATCAACTCGGTTAGAAATGTGAATGGGGTGGTGTCAACCAGTGAGCAGAGATCCATGATTACGCTTTCTGAGTACCATTACCAAATCGCCTGGCTGCTCAGGCCATTTTGTAAACAACTATATACCACAATCTATAAATGAGGCATCTGTATTGTTGTGAGAAATTAGAAAAAATTGAATACCCTAACCAAACTAATTAAGCCCCGGCTAGCATGAAATGGATAAATGAATAAAAAACTGAACTAAAAAACTCCATTCCTCATGTGAGACTGTTGTGCAACTTAGGGATGTATTCCTACTCCTACACAACTGGATCAAATACATTTTTATTGACCAGGGCTCTCATTTTTAAAATGCAAAACATCCTACATGGCAGCAAGAAGGTTGCATGTTTGATTGCCGGCCCGGGTTCTTTCTGCATGGAAATTGCATGCTCTCCCCTGCATGCGTGGGTTTTCTCCGGGTACTCTGAATTCCTCCCACATTCCAAAAACATGACCGATAGGTTAATTGGCATCTCTAAATTCTCCTTAGGTGTGAGTGTGTGTGTGAATGGTTGTTTGTGCTGTTTGTCTCTGTGTTACACTGTGATGGACTGGCGACCTGTCCAGGGTGTACCCTGCCTTTTGCCTGTAGACAGCAGGAGATAGGCACCAGCACCCCTTGCGATCCGGCTTGGGATAAACGTGTCAAAAAATGGATGCATGTATGGATGAATAACAAACATCCTCACATCTGTTCAAGGCTCCACTTCATGTTCAACCTTCAGCATCTCCAGATTCAATCATAAGGTCCATGCATCTGACGCCCATTGAGCAACAGTTGGATCTAAGTCATTTTGTCCGTGGTCAAGTCACTTCATCCACATGCTTACTGATTGTGGTCAGAAGGACCAGTGGTGCCTGTACACAGCAGCTTTGGCTATGTTCAGCATTATGAAATCGTGGCAGCGGCCAAGAAGAGCTCTCAGCAATTCCGCGAAATATGCCGTTCAACACGCTACAAACCAGGCATCAATCCCGCATCTACGGCCAAAAATGCCTGCTGGAGTGCTACGGGCAAATTTAAACAAAACAACAACATGCTCACTTACCATGCCAGGCCAAAGGAAAAGATGTTTGAGACAGAGGAAGCAAGGCTGCAGAGGGGGGCTAATGGCCAAGCTAAGGAGGAATCCCCACAGACCACCGCTATCATAAATCCTGCTCTCCAACATCCGCATGTTGGATAACAAAATGGATAATCTCCGACATGAACTCTCTTCCAAAAAGGAGATATACAACTGCTGCGCTATCATTCTGACTTAATCTTGGCTGCATCTAGCAATACCGGACAATGCTATTAGCCTGGAGGGGCTAACACTATAATGTGCCGTTAGGAACAAATACCCCTGTGGTAAGACTCAGGATGGCAGACTTTGTGTTTACATAAAAAACAGCTGGTGTAAAAATGCTAGATTGCTCGTCAGCTTCTGCTCTCTAGACCTGGATTTTCTGACTGTTAACTACAGACCTATCTGTCCAGAGAGTTTAGTGTGGTTAGCATCACCGCTGTTTATGTGCCCCCAATAACAATACAAAAAAAGGTCATGAAAACTCTATACTCTGAGCTCTCTGAGCTTCAATCCGCACACACAGAGGGCATTGTCCTCATTGCTGGGAATATTTTATCCAGCTAATTTGAAGACTGTGCTCGCTCATTTTTACCAAAATGTGGACTGTGCAACTCAGGGGGAAAACACTTTGCTCTGGTTTACTCTAATATCAAGGATGCATTCAGAGCAGCATCCTGCCCCCACCTCAGGTCGTCAGATCGCCTTTCTGTCATGCTAATCCCTGCATATAAGCCAAAGCTGAACAGTGCTAAACCGACAGTTAAAGAGGTCCAAGTGTGGTTTGAGGGCGCCATGGAAAAAGTCCAAGACTTTTTTTAATTCTATGTCTAGAATATCTTCAAGGCTGCAGCAACCAATCACAACATATTTAATATAGGTGACTATGCCATGACTGTGTCAACCTACATCAACAGATGCATTGAGGATGTCAGCATCGAAAAGAACATCATTGCCCAGGCCGACCAATGACCCTGGATAAATGGGGAGTTTCAGAAATTGCTAAAAGCACGGAACTCAGCTATCCAGTCTGGTGATAAAGAGGAACTGAGGACAGCACGTGCCAACTTAAACCGCGCCATCAGAGCAGTGAAGCTGAACCAAAGGCAGAAAATCCGGGATCTTTTCCAAGATGCCAACAACACGAGGAGGATGTGGCAATGCATATGGGTGATCACAGACTACAACACAAATGCTGACTTCCTAAAAGAACTGAACAACTTGTTTGGAAGGTTTGAGGCACTAAACAGCACTAGCAGTGAAGGTCGTTCTAAACCAGGGGAGGAGGCACTCAACCTGGACATACCTGAAGTGAGGAAAACTCTGAGGAGAGTCAACCCAAAAAAGGCCCCACGTCCGGTTAACATACCTGGGCGGGTGTACAAGGAGGGTCCAGATTAGCTGGCTCGTGTCCTCACAGACATTTTCGACATCTCACTGGATCAATCCATAGTGCCAGCATGTTTCAAGTCTGCCACCATCAAGGTTGGTCAAAGAACACATCGTCCCAAGTCTGTCACCAACATTAGACCCATTCCAGTTTGCCTACAGACGGAACCGCTCCACTAAGGATGCCATCTCCTCCACTCTTCACCTGAGCCTGGCACACCTGGAGGGGAGAACACCCATGTGTGGATGCTGTTCCTGGACTTCAGTTCAGCTTTCAACACCATCATCCCACAGTATCTAATAGACAAACTATCAGATGCTGATAGTTCATCAGCAGCTGCTCATCAACAGCTCATTTTTAGAGTTGGTCAGCTGCACCAAATTCCTTGGGGTGCACATCACAGACAATTTCACCTGGACTGTGAACACCACCTCACTGGTCAAAAGGGCACAAAAGCGCATGTACTTCTTGAGGAGGATGAGGAAAGCCCCCCTTCCTTGCACCCATTCTCACAAACTTCTTCAGAAGCACAATGGAGAGCATGGAGGCTGCAAAACCGCAGACTGGAAAAAGGTGAGGAGATTTGTGAGAACTACAGGGAAGATCATTGGGGCTCCTCTTCCATCCACAAAATACAATTCATCCCAGCGCTGTGTGTCCCGAGCCAGTAACATTATAAATGACACCTCACACCCCCACCATGGACTGTTCTCCCTGCTGCCCTCTGGCCCTCTGGGAAGAGGCTTCGAAGAATCCGATGCAGGTCCAGCAGATTTCAAAATCTTCCCCATTGTCATTAGACTATGTACTGAATATTTTATAAAATGGGGTTAAAAAAAGCAATGAATGTTGGAAAACTGTAAATCATATACCAGTCTTATGTTTACATTTAATTACCATGTTTACATTTTATCACTGTGTCACTGTCTTGGGAGCTGTACTGAACAAAATGTCAATACAACATTTTTTTTTGTATACACTCTGTGTTTACAAAATGACAATAAAATCTGTCTGAGTCTAAAAAAAAAAAAAAAAATGTATGCATCCCTGGGAACCTGTGGCTACAGTGTAGGCTAGACATTAGTGGTGTGACAAATTAAAGGAGTTAACAATGGCTTCTAAGTTGGCTCTATTACAGAAGAACTACAGTCATGGCCAAAAGTTTTGAGAATGATTCAAATGTTAATATTTACAAAGTGTACTGCTTCAGTTTTTATAACGGCAATTTGCATATACTCCAGAATGTTTTAAAGAGTGATCAGCGTCACAGCAATTAATTGCAAAGTCAGGTTCCGTTGTTGCCAAAAAAGCTCCAGGGTGCCCAAGAAAGACCAGCAAGCCCCCGGACCGTCTCTTAAAAGTGTTTCAGCTGCGAGCTACCAGCAGTGCAGTGCTTGCTGAGGAATGGCAGCAGGCAGGTGTGAGTACATCTGCACGGACTGTGAGGCGGAGACTCTTGGAGCAAGGCCTGGTCTCAAGGAGGGCAGCAAAGAAGCCACTTCTCTCCAGGAAAAACATCAGGGACAGACTAATATTCTGCAAAAGGTACAGGGAGTGGACTGCTGAGGACTGAGTTAAAGTCATTTTCTCTGATGAATCCCATTTCCGATTGTTTGGGACATCTGGAAAACAGCTTGTTCGGAAAAGACGAGGTGAGCACTACCACCAGTCTTGTCTCTTGCCAACTGTAAAGAATCCTGAAACCATTCATGTGTAAGGTTGCTTCTCAGCCAAGGGAGTCGGTTCCCTCACAGTCTTACCTAAAAACACAGCCATGAATAAAGAATGGTACCAGAATGTCCTCCGAGAGCAACTTCTGTCCAAGAGCAGTTTGGTGATGAACAATGTCTTTTCCAGCATGATTGAGCACCTTGCCATAGAGCAAAGGTGATATCTAACTGGCTCAGGGAACAAAACAGAGATTTTGGGTCCATGGCCTGGAAACTCCCCTGATCTTAATCCAATTAAAAACTTGTGGTCAATCATCAAGAGACAGGTGGACAAACGAAAACCTAAGAATTCTGACAAAATGCAAGCATTGATTGTGCAAGAATGGACTGCTATCAGTCAGGATTTGGTCTAGAAGTTGATTGAGAGCATGCCAGGGAGAAATGCAGGGGGCCAACACCTAAAATATTGACTTGCTGCATTAACTCATTCTAACTGTCATTAAAAGCTTTTGATACTCATAATATGATTGTAATTGTTTTCTGTATGTGATGACAACATCTGACATACACACATGAAAACCAGAGGGCAGCAGATCATGTGAAAATATAATATTTGTTTCATTCTCAATACTTTTGGCCATGACTCTATTACACTCAGATCATTGAATATTTTAAAGATTAAAGGATAATAATTCCCTTTCTAAAAGTCTAAGCAGATAGTTAATTAATTGCTGGTTATGTATAACACAACTTTGGGGGAAATTTTGCTGGAAAGGGCCAGTTGCCAGGAACCCAAAAGTGGTTAACAGTGGTTAATTAATAAAAGAATAAAAAATAAACCCCAAGTCCATTTAAATCAGACCCCAGGAGAGCATGCATCCAACATACACCATTACACACAGGTGTCAGAATGGTATTTAAAATGCTTACATTAATCTGTGTGAATGCCTCACATTTATATGTACATTTCTGGTACAATGCAACTCTTTATCATCGTGGGAGCCACATAGGTATAAATATTTTATAACTTTGGTTTAGGCTGCTTATGAACCATTTTTTATTATTACTTTTTGGAAAGCCTCATATATAATGTCTAATTAAAGCTCTGCAATTCAAGCATAATCATCCTGTGGAACAGATAAAGTTGATCTACATTTACATTTTTGTTATTAGGTGTAATCTGGCTTGAATTCCCACTATCACTTGTGGTGCCAATTTTCCCTTCCTCCAAAATGTTCATACTGGTCTGGCTGGGTCAGACGAAGGGGAAAGTGTCACGGGGGTCAAGGGGGGGTGTTCAGCCTTTTGATTCAATTGTGCTGCAGCAAGGATGCATCCAAAGGCTTAAAAGTGTGGCATGAAGTGAGAACTGGGGTCATAGACCCCTGAGATAGATAAACTAGGGTCAAGAGATTGTTACTGGTGATAGTAAATTGCTTTCAGGAGTCAAGTCAGAAGTATTACCCATAATAATATAGGTTATAATATTTGTAAAGTAAAAAGGGCCTAATTGGTGCAAAATAATTTTCCAGCTTTCAAATTATCCTTATAAAGATACACTTTATAATTTTATTGAAAATTTAAAGATTTTATTGTTTTGTTTATTTAATTCTAGATTTTTTAAATTAAACTAAAGACATGAATGTACTTAAGTATATTCAATTTACTAAAGTTTGCCTGTGCTTTCCTGTGCATAGCTTTCAGCATGCAGCTTTCCCTAAATCAACGTTGCAACAGTTTGGTTCATTTCCATTTACTGAAGGATGTCAGCTGGCCCTCATTTAAAATCATCTGGTAACTCTCCTGAAACACAGGAGACACGTGTACCAGGGAGTAGAGATCAGTGTCTTCGCTCGATAAAACAAGCACTTCCTATCAAATGCAATATGAGAATATTGCAGATGACACATCAGCAGGGTCAGTAAGAGTAAAGTGTCCTCAATAGACCAATTGACTTCCCTAATCAAGAGTTGTTTTTTAGCAGGCCACCTTGCTTCACTCTACCAAGTCAGATGATTAGAGAAAGGTTCACCTTGCTTTTTGAGACATCAACATATTGACATGGCCTAATTTGAGTATTTCAAAGAAGCAGTAATCAACTAAGAATTTTATATGCAAGGTCTTTCATCAACTCATATTCAAATATTTTAGAAACACATGACTTGAAGTTTGGGTTTGTTACCTCATAAAGATAGATTTAGGCATTTTGTTTCTCAAAGCTGAAA